>NW_016157286.1:215901-217019 GCF_001687245.7 Rhagoletis zephyria
CCAACTACCATACGGTTTTCACCTCTGAGTAGCGCACCTATTTCAGGGTGATATCCTGCGGGACAGCTGGTGACAGGGGGTATGTACTCGTTAAATATTTCGAGCTCAACATCGCCTGACCGGATAGCAATACCCTGACATTCTAGGATGGTATCCCTGCGGTCGATGTCTGCTTCAATGAGACGATACTGCACGGTGTGGTGCGTGATGAACGCTAAACCTCCACCATTATCTCGCTCGCGATCTCGACGGTGCACGTTGTATCCGGCGCAATTCAACAGGGTTGAATTGCCGTGCAACTTCGTCTCTTGGACCGCAGCTATTAATATTCCATGCCTTCCCATAAAGACAGTTATCTCCTCGATCTTGCTCTGGAGTCCGTTACAGTTAAATTGTAGCACCTTTGTGTGCCTTGGGAGACCGATTGTGATGTGTGGTGTTAAAGAGTTGTGTTGCCTGCCGGCCCCCTGCTGTACGTGCTGCAAAAGGGGGTGCTGCCTTGTGGTGGTGGTTGGCGGCGTCGCGGGGGAGGGATGCGACGGGGCAGCACAGGAGGGGCCCACATAGTCACTCGTCCAATCTCGTCTGTTGCGAAGTCCTGAGCACGCCCAAAAGTGGCACCAGCCGAGGCAAGAGTTGCACTTGACTGATGTCACGTTACGGTATATTCTGGACTGACAAACAGAGCAGATTGTCGGAGGGACTAGGAGTTGCCGGCGGCGGTGTGTGGGTGCTATTGTGTTTGTTTGTGTGTCTATTGTTGTGTTGTGTTGGGGTGTGGGTGTGTTGATTGTGTGCTGCCCAGGCGGGTGGTGGTTTGCCGTGGAGGCGGTCCGGTTCGCACAGCATGGCGCCACGAACGACGTGGTCCATTGCCGGTGCGTACGCAGGCCCGAGCAGTTACGGAGGTGACTCCACCCGTCACAGGCATTGCACCTGACCAAGGTGGAGTTTGTATGCAGTCGTCTCTGGCATACGCAGCAAGTGTAGATTTCTGGCCCTGGGTTTGTGTCTAGGCCACCCCTGAGCAGAAGGGTGCTGAGAAGGTGTAGTCCTAGGATCGAGCAACGTTTGATGGATTTCGCCGACCTAAACGGGGTTAGATCGCCGAAACAACA
>NW_016157286.1:217308-217387 GCF_001687245.7 Rhagoletis zephyria
AGTCAGCATAGGTCGTCATGTTATGCTGTTTATCAGTCCAGCGCTGACTATGGTGATGTCTGGCGAGCTACTGCAGTTA
>NW_016157286.1:217772-240856 GCF_001687245.7 Rhagoletis zephyria
TTCATTGTGCAGAATGTCGAATCGTCTATCTGCTCAGCCAAGTCTGTTCCGCTACAATCGTTTGACAGCCTTGAGTGCCAAAGATCGTGGTGCGCATTAAAGTCACCTACTACCATACGGTTTTCACCTCTGAGGAGCGCACCTATATCAGGGTGATATCCTGCCGGGCAGCAGGTGACAGGGGGTATGTATATGTTAAATATTTCGAGCTCGACATCGCCTGACCGGATAGCGATGCCCTGACATTCTAGGGTGGTATCCCTGCGGTCGATGTCTGCTTCGATAAGACGATACTGCACGGTGTGGTGCGTGATGAACGCTAAGCCAACACCATTATCTCGCTCGCGATCTCGGCGGTGCACGTTGTACCCGGCACAATTCAACAGAGTTGAATTGCTGTGCAACTTTTTCTCTTGGACCGCAGCTGTCAATATACCATGCCGACGCATGAATACGGTTATATCCTCAATCTTGCTCTGTAGCCCGTTGCAGTTAAATTGAAGGAGCTTCATGTGGTTGGAGAGACGTGTTGTGATGTGGGGTGTAAGGGATGTGTGTGTTCTTACCGCCGGTGGCTGTGTGCGCTGCTGTGATGGTTGCCGCCCTGTGGTGGTGGCGGGAGGCGTCGCAGTTGAGGTCTGCGACCGAGCAGCGCAACACGGGCCCTCGAAGTTCCTCGGCCAATCTCGCGTGGTACGCAGACCTGAGCATGCCCTAAAGTGGCACCAGCCAAGGCAGGTGTTGCACTTGACTGATGTCACATTACGGAATATCCTGGTCTGACATACCGTGCAGATTGTAGGAGGAATCAGGAGTTGTTGGCGGCGGCGTGTGGGTGGTGGTGCGGTTGAGTGTGTTCTGTGGTCTGTAGCAGTTGTGGTGTGGTCTATTATGTTATGTTGTTGTACTGTGGTGTTTGTGTGGGGCTGCTCAGGTGGACTGGGAGTTGGAGGCTGCTCTGTTTAAGCAGCAGGGGGACACAAAAGACGTGGTCCACTGCCGATGTGTCCGTAGTCCTGAGCAGGCTCTGAGGTGACTCCACCTCTCGCAAGCATTGCACTTGACTGAGGTGGAATTGTGGTGTAGTCGTCTGTGGCATACACAGCAGGTGTAGGTTTCTGGCCCTGGGTTTGACTCGTTTGAGTAGAAGAAAACGTAGCGAATGTAGCCCTATGGACGAACAACTTCTGAGATACTCCGCCGACCTAAACGGGGTTAGATCGCCGAAACAACAGTCCTTGGTCGGGTAAAACCCGAGTCATTCCGGTACATAGAACCGGCTGTCGTGGGAATGATCCTATATTGGTAGGTTTCCCCGGTTTCAGCAGTGGGACCACTCCTTGATTTCCACACATCAGGAATCATGAGAGTGGCCATTGACAGGTTGAGGGCCTCCGTTAGGTATGCTACTCTCTCGTTTCCAAAATGTATGCAGAGTCCGTCGGCTCCAATGGCTTTGTAGTTGTGCACTGTTTTTGGGCAGTGTGTGCATTAGGGTGGTCCAAAAAAAAGTAAAGTCGGAAATTTAATGCTCTCACCCCCTAGGATTGTTCTATACCGAAAAAAGTATACCCGTTTTTTTTAATTTTAAAATCAATATATATTTAGAGGTCACTCAAAGCGCTCAAAGTTTCCCATGTATTTTGTATGGGGGAAAAAAGACTTTTCGTAGAAATGGCATAGAATCCATGAAAATCAAAATTTTTCAATCTAAAAACTCTGCTTCTCTTCGAAAGACTTCAGAGAATAATACCCAATTGTTCATTTAAACATTTTTTAATTTTAAAAATTTTTTAAGGGTCGCCGAAAAATCCCAAAAAAAATCAAATATACAAAAAGAAGCGTTAAAAATTATTATTTGCATTAGCATTAAATTTCCGATTTTACTTTTCTCCCATACATTTTTGGACCACCCTAGTGTGCATCCTCCTGGTCACTCGACGTTTGGCCTTGTCTACCGAAGGATGCAGTGCAAACTGCCGGATAAAATACTGTCGTCGCGCTTCGCCGAGTTGGACCAGAACCTCACGGTTGATAAGAGCTTACTCACACCAGAAGCGAAGTTACAGGACTTCAAGTGCTCTTCCCACTTTTCCGCTTGTGCTGATTTACCAGTTGCCGAATATCCAAATTAAGGTTCTTCAGGCGAGGATCACCGGGATCAACCTGGCGTAGGCGGTCACACTCATTTGCTAGTACAGCTGCTTCAGCCGGGAAATTTGAGCGAATTACCGCGATGCATCCGGATGGTTTGAACCGAGCCTCAGCGGCAGTGACTACTCTGCGGAACTGGTATTCGCCAGCGTGTATATCTGAGGGTGTGGGAAGGGCGGCGAAGCTGCCCTCGTTAACGTCCGCGAAGCCGTTCCATTCAGCTATGTATGTTAAAGCTGGTATAGGTTCGGTGTTCCGCGGGTGCAAATTCAGTGGACTTATTGATCGAAATGATTATTGGCAGATAGTCTGATGCCAGCCTTAGCATAGGTCGCCACGATATGCTATTTATCAGACCAGCAATTGTTAGGTCTGGCGAGCTGCCGCAGATGCCCACAATCCTGATGGGGGCGTCGTCGTTCTGAGTGGCGCACCTATGTCAGGGTGATATCCTGCCGTGAAGCAGGCGACGGGGAGTATATACGCGTTAAATATTTCGAGCTCGACATAGCCTGACCGAACAGCTATGCCCTGACATTCTAGGGTGGGGTCCCTCGGGTCGATGTCTTCTTCGATAAGACTATACTACTGTGTGGTGTAGGATGAACGCTAATCATCCGCCATTATCTCGATAGCGATCTTTACGGTGCACATTGTAGGCGGCGAAACTCAACAGAGTTGAGTTGCTGTGCAACTTCACTTCTTGGACCGCAAGTATCAATATGCCAATCCGATCCATGAAGAATACTATCTTTTCAATCTCGCTCTGGAGTCCGTTGCAGTTCAGTTGTAAGAGTTTCGTATGCCTTGGGAGGCTGCTCGCGTATACGGGGGGTGAGGGACGTGTGGGGTCTATCTTGGGCCTGTTACGCCCTACGCTGTTGCTGTTGCTGCCTGGTGGTGGGTGGCAGTAGTGGGTGCGATGTAGTGCTCTGCAGCAGGGGACGCGGTAGTTGTCCACTCGTGTGTGGGGCGTAGACCAGAGATACTGTGGGCAACCAGGAGTTGCTGATTGGCTCGCACATGCCAGTTGTAGTGGCTGGTCAATTGGTGTGGTGGTTTGGGGGGTGGTAAGGTTTGCTGTTGCTAAGGGGATGTTCTTGGAGCCGTGCAGGCTCTTTGGGTGTTAGTTTGCACCTGCGCCTTGAGCGAGCGGGTTGCCGTGGAGGCTGGTTGTGCCGTTTTGCTTGAGCAACAGGAGGCCACAAAGCTTGTGGTCCACTCCCTGTGAGACCTAAGGCCAGAACAGGTTCTTAGGAGACTCCATCCGTTGCAGGAATGCACCTAGCGGGAGTGGAGTTCGGATGGAGTTGTCTCTGGCAGACACAGCAGAAGTATGTTCCTGGTCCAGGGTTAGGCTCAATGCCCGCCCCGAGAAGAAGGGTGTTCAGAAATCTGGTTGCAGGGTATTTCTCCATGGCATGAAATGATTGAGGGGTATCGCCGATCTAAACGGGGTTAGGTCCAAAACAACAGCCCTTGGTCGGGTAAAACCAGAGTCATTCAGGTACGTAGAACCGGCTGTCGTGGGAATAAATTTTCTTTTGCCGCTCGCCGAGTGCCAACTCCTTATCATTTTGTGGGGATGTAAGAGAATGTTCGAGAGTTTGGCAACTCTAGTGAATTTATGTATTCAGCAGAGAGACTCCATCCGTTGCAGGAATGCACCTAGCGGGAGTGGAGTTCGGATGGAGTTGTCTCTGGCAAACACAGCAGAAGTATGTTCCTGGTCCAGGGTTAGGCTCAATGCCCGCCCCGAGAAGAAGGGTGTGCAGAAATCTGGTTGCAGGGTATTTCTCCATGGCATGAAATGATTGAGGGGTATCGCCGATCTAAACGGGGTTAGGTCCAAAACAACAGCCCTTGGTCGGGTAAAACCAGAGTCATTCAGGTACGTAGAACCGGCTGTCGTGGGAATAAATTTTCTTTTGCCGCTCGCCGAGTGCCAACTCCTTATCATTTTGTGGGGATGTAAGAGAATGTTCGAGAGTTTGGCAACTCTAGTGAATTTATGTATTCAGCAGAATCAATGATGACAACTTGGCCGTGCAATATAGGATCAGCAAATATTTTAAATTCGATTCACATGGATTTAGTTCAAAAAACCCTCGGTAAGGAATAGCTATCAGTATTTGTGATAGGTAACACTACTTATTTTATTTTATTGTTTTTAAAACGAAGGCGGACTAGTAATGGCCTTTCAAACAATAGATAGTTCTGAATTTGAATAAGTCCGACCTCAATAGTACTTGTCGAGTAAATTAAATTTTTTATAGATATCTTGACTCCAGCGACATCTATCAGCCAATTTTAAAAAAGAGCATTTCTCTTTGGTTAGGTGCATGGATAATATACAAAGGCTCTGAATTTAAATCGAAGCGGGCTGTAATTAGAATTTGTAGAGATATGTCGACTACAGTGACAAATAATAGAACAAAATCCTGACATGTTGGAGCAAAACGGACTTCAGATTCGTGTTAAGGGTACCAAAACACATGGGGGTAGGATATTCCTGTCAAAAGGACATGGCACTTTTTCGTGGGGCTGTGCAATTCTTTCTAAAGCAGGGAGCACACGGTATGTACAAATGTATAAATCGTGTGATCCCCGCTTAAAAAATACCCCCTTATTTATGAGGGTAATATTTGTTGGGAATTTCAACCTAATTGGACTTCAAGTACGGTTTTACGATAATTCTCGACTCCGACGCCACCTATCGTGATTATTTTCAAATAAACTGTGTACAATATTTCCTTTCACGTGGCTAATACATGACTTGCATGTGAATGAAATCACACTGTAAATACGGTTTTAAAAGATATCTGGAGTTCAGATCGGTTCAGTTGTTTTCGAGTCTATAGGCGACACATTCTTAATTCGATTTGACAGTTCTCTTTCTCTGTGTATTTTTTTTCTTCACTACAAAGTTAACGCAAAATGTAAGTTATTGCTAAAAGTTTATAAATTTCTTTATTAACTTTACTTTAGGTACTCAGAAAAAGTGTTAGTTTTGATTTGTGAACTGGTTTCGATAAATTTCCAATTAAAATTAGAGACAGCAGCGATTTGTTCGTAATTCGCATAGTAATTCGATCTGAATTACCAACAAATGAGGTAATTCGTTCTCAAAATTTTGTATGGCGAATTACGTAACTCGAAGGGTAATTGGAGTGCGAATTACGAACGAAAGAGTGAAGTACGTAATTGGGGTGGCGTGGGAAAGCCGTATTATTCATTCCAAAAACTACTTTATATTACAACTTTCTTAACTTAAATGCCTATCACTTGATATGCATAGTATCTTAATTAATTTTGTATTTAATTTAAAGAGTAGGTGGCAGCTTCATCCATTGCGCTAATCATACTGATCACCAGCTCGGGGGTAGCACCAATGCTATGCTAATTTTCGTGATGCGGTTCAAAATTTATAAGCGGTGAACAGACAATTTTAAATATTTATACATAAGAAGATAAATTATGTTCGATTTTTAGATGGGTGGCATCCTTATTTGAAAATATGTATTCTTACTTATTTAATTAATTTTATTTTTTTTTTTATGTAGATGGAAACCAAACTTAAGTTTGGATTAAAGTATTCCCAACCAAAACTCATCACACACCAATCTCGAAATATATTATTTACTTGTATGATTGCTTTACTATAGACATAATTTTTTCCGAACACATTCGATAGTTTTCAGCCATTTTACTTAATATATAAAAAATCAACGGGATTTTTCGGAATTTCCAAACTTGCACATTATTATATATTTCTGATTCATTAAACGCATATAAAAACAATTTCGTATATTTTTCTTCCATTTTTCAGATTTGTCAAACATTCCTGATAGTTCATTGGCTGCATTAGTACAAGTTCTTTCGCAATTCAACACATTTCAAGAAGGGCCGCCGGAAGTTGTAGTCAAAGTTAACTCTAGTGATGAAAGATTACCTTCGGCACAAAGTGAGTAATGTGTTTCTGCTATCGTCTAATTACGAATACCACACAAAAGGCAGTTAATAAATCCAGGAGTGTAAAATATGTACATACAAAGGGATCTAAGTTATAAGAAAATATATGTTTATAAAATACGGTAAAGCTTTTATTGTTAAGCCTTAAATTATAAAATATTTCTCAAAGTTTTGATTTTAATCAAAATATAGTTGAATATGAAATACAAATATATTGTGAATGATCGTCTAGACTTTCAAGATATTTTGTCTCAGAAAATGGTGACATTAAATAGCGTACTCTTCGTTATGTGGCCCATGAGTATTTTATTAACAATTGAGAAACTGCAGGAAAGCTTACAACAAAAATGCACAGTGTGTGTCTCAAGGTTGTTAGCCTTCGAAAGCATTAAATTTATTATTTTATTTTTGTTTTGCAAAATCCATATTTTTAACAAAAATCATACGCTTACGTAGAATGCAATTCTTTCCCATGTCAAAGTTGTCATTTCAAAAATGGTGATATTAAATTTTATCTAGGATTTCCTTTATTTATTGTGTCATTTTAAATAATAAGCACCATTCTCTGTAGAAGAATTGAGAGAAAATACTTCATGTTTATGATCGCAGTTTCATGGCATCATTTTTTCGAGACACGTGAACATATTATGTTCATACTTGGCCTATGTTAGTTTGTAGTATACATATACATATATTATCTTTGATATATAAAATATAGACCGTTCTTATTCCCTCCTATTATGAATCCATACGATACACGATAAACGCTTGCATTCTGTTGTGCAGTATTACGAATTAAATTCTAGCGTATGAAATTCGATAGCTACCGTTTATCGTATAGCATTGAATTTGGTATTGTCATACGGCAGCTATCGTATCAGCTGTTAAATTCCATACCCTTGCATGCGGTTGTCCATTTGTATACGATACGATACAATTTAACAAAAATAAAATAATGTAAGTATTAAAATGGATAACAACATGAATTTATGGAAACGATCTGAACAAAATATTGAAATTTTTCGGGCCGAAAATTGCGAGAACAAAACATCGACTTGAGCGTATTACTTCTCCGAGGGGTGCGGTTTAGGTATTTGTACAATGACTTTGGATTGTTGTGCCCAAACGCGTGACCCGAATCTAAATTACACATGTAGCCAAAGGATTTAACTTTTCATTTAAAACAAAGATTTCGAATTTCCGAGCACTAGTTTATTGATAAATTCGGTTTGAAGTATGCACATTTTTTTAAACACAATAGAAACCGTAGGTTTTGCTAATCCAAGTAACGCCTTATTGCCAACACTCTGTTGGTATTATCCCTAAGCAAGAAATCTTAGAGTTATGAAAGCCTTTAATATATTTGTGAGGACGGCTTTTTTTACGTCCGCGCAAGTCGATCTCCACTTCTGTTAGAACATACATACATATGTATGTATATAACAGCTTCTTTTGAAAGTCGAAAGTTTCTCTGAAATCTAAAGAATTTTTTTAATAATTAACAAATAAAACTTATTCCAGTTACTTACATTATCGAGTTCACCTCCAGAGGATTGAAAGCATCTCTCAATTGCCTTCTTACTGTAGCCTCTATGAGAGTTTCATCAATTTGTTCATTTGAGTTTAGATAAAACGCAATTGAGGTTGAAAGAAACATGTTTTGTCTTAATTTTGTATGGCTTATGGGAAGTTTCGGTGCCTTTTAAGTTCAAATTGCTTGCTTTGAAAATGTTTTAGCTAGACAAGAACAGCTGTTTCATTCAAATTCACAACAAATGGTAAACAAATACCACTGTCATTCACAATAGTACATCTATCGGGCGTGTGGAAACCACTCTAAAAGAATTGTGTGATGGAAACTAACACATTCTCATTTATCTTACTAACGCATTTGCAAATTTTGCGTTGGTTAAAAAGAGACCACTAAATAAAGCCATAAGTTGGAGGAAGACGGAAGATCACATGTACACAAATGTTTACATCACGTTTTGCACATTGCTCTTAAAAAGTTGATAGAAGTACTTGACTGAGATCTCCATCACCAGTGAGTATCACATGATCAATCAAATGACTATCACTGTTCTTGTAGGGCATAATACGAAAACTTATTTTATACGATACGCTTGCAAGCGTTTATCGTCTATCGTATGAAAATTCATAATAGGGGGGGATTATCAGTGTTCCTAATAAGAATATATTACGTGGTATTTAAGGAAATGGACAGTTTAACTGTCGTAAGGCTGTTGCACATTTAACGCTCTATATAATTTAAACTCCACAAGTTGCGTTACGTAAGTCAGCTTTCAGACACTTTAAGTCTTGCTTTCAAGTCTGCTCGTTCCAAAGCGAAGGAGGTGAGAAGAGTGGGGAAGAGTACAGATACCTCCGTACCGTCAATTCGTTTCAAGTTTTCTTGTCTTTTTGGATCTTTTCGTTGCTTACCATTTAAAGAACCAAGAACTCGAATTCAATAAAAGTTGACGCGTCTGGAAACAAATAGAAAACACAAAAGAGAATGCGAAAAAACTTTGTTTCAAGACTTGACGGGTCTGAAAAGGGACTAAATGAAAGTGGACATTATCACATTATCCATTCTGTTTTTAAATCGCTTCTTACATATTTCGAATTCGTATGGTTTTTGCTCCTATGCAATTCAAATGGTTTTATCTTTAACTTGTTCTTGTTTCAAACCGGAATTCAGAAGACATATTTTGCTTAAATAAAAGACAACACTGTGATGTTACAACCAGGTCTGGTCAAACACCGCTGGAGTGCAAAGAAAGGATGAGAAAAATTAATAAATGAAAGAAACTCAAAGAATTACTAACAACATAAGCTCAGTTTTATTAATCCGCATCTTCCTCGGGTAACGAAAAGAATTTAACAAATCTGAAAAGGAAAGAATCAAATCCTCCAAGCAAATTGATAAATCTTCGTAATATCATATGTTTGTTGTTATTGAATGTCTTCATATATTTTTATTCTTTTATTTCTTTTTTTATAAGTATGTACCGAAATTTCGAGTGTAACAATAAATAATAAACTTTGGAACTGATATCGGTATGAAGGTTATGTTAATTGATTTAAAATATTAAGTTATTCAGTTATTCTTTTCAAAAAGCAGTTTCGGCTAGAAGTGTTAGTTTTTAAGTGATTATTATTTTTTTTTACGTATGCCTCCAAGTGTATTGATCGAATACACAGATTTATTTCTATCGCATATGTTCTTTAAAACTGAATTAAGTCAAAATTAGTTATATTTGATATTATGTATCAAAAGTGTTCATAGTTCATATATTCATCTTCCAGCTAAAGATAAAACAATATTTTGTTGTAATTTGTTGAAAAAGCACGTGCTTAGAAATGGGTAAATTTTAGGTAATATACTTTTGAAGAACGCGTTCGATATATTTAATGTGGTTGATTTGAACTTATTTGTTCGTGGATGTTAAATATTTAATTTACCTACTTATTATTAGTTGCTACGTATGTAGAAACTTCTAAATCTGTCTATAATTTTTTATTCAGCAATGTATAATATTAAACTTATTCAATTTTAATAATGTTATTCCGTATGCTATTTACACATTTTATTCGTACAACAATATTGAGCTGCAGATTTCAAAAAATAAATAAATAAAATTAAAGATTGAAAAAGTAATGAATGTTTGAATTAATGAAAGCTTTACGTCAACCGAAATTGTATATAAAAACTTATACTTCATAAGTTCGGGTGAAACCGAACTTAAATACCCGGCGCGAGTATTAAGGCGATATGCGAGTAAAATAAATCGCTACGGAAATAGGGACAACACCTAAAATGTCAGTATTGCAGTGAATGGGCGCAATTCCTGTTTTCCGCAGTTATACTTTTCAACCTAAACTGAACTCTCAAATCTATTTGAGTGAGAGTTAGCCTCTTTGTTGTGAAGTTACTATCGATTTCAACCAATTGAGTGGAAATTCATAGCATATGTTTATACTGTAGTGAGATTCTCTAAATCGCTATCGTCAATTTTGATCGCAAAAAATCTCTAAATGAATAACAGGCGCACCTAGATAGATCGACGTCTAGAAATAGAGGTATGCACAGCGATCCAGAGATGTATTGTGCCCTCAACCATGCACAGTACCTCATCCCACCCAAGGGAAGATCTCCAGATATTAGCGATTGTATAAGTTCTTCACTTGCCCAGAGTTGGCCTAGGTATCTCTTCCACCTCCTTGCAACCGCCTCGCACTCGCGAAGCAGGTGCAAAAGAGTGTCCGCCGTCAACTCGCAGAAACTACATAGGTCGTTCGACCCGATCCCTAGCTTGTGCAGGTGACCTCTTAGTCTGCAGTGACCTGTTATTATCCTTAACCTCTCTTTGGGGAGGTTTATGATTGCCCTGTACCTTGAAAGGTTGTAGCCTCCCAGTAAACATTTAGCTTGGTATAGATCTTCGGTGTTACGCTAGTTTTGTTCTCTGAGTCTGTTTCTCTCCTTCCTGAGCTCTTCCTTGATTGTGCTAGGTCCGATAGCATGGAAGGTTTCAGGCCCTATAGACAACAAGGCGGCCGCCGTTCTGGGTAACCGGTCCGCTTTCTCGTTAGCAACAACACCTATGTGACCTAGTATCCAAATTAGTTGTCTGACATTGTGCTCCGCCAGGAGGTTAAGCCTATCAATGCACTCAATAAGGAGGGCTTGACCTCAAATAATGAGGTGTTGTTGTTGTAACAGCAGTGCTAAATCCCCGAGGTTTCGTCATGGGTCGTCTTCGTCCTCTGACTCGGCAAGCCTAAGTCCAAGAAAGCGGGCGGCGTCGATAGGCGCGGTCCATAGTGCTTCTGGTGTCAGGGTCGTGGACTAGAGGCGCATGTGTTGGGTCTTGTGGGGAACCTTTCCCGCATGCAGGGCATGTGTCTGTCACTTCTGGGCTCAGCCGAGAGAGATAACTGCTTCGATAGCAACGTGTTGTGCTCTTTCACCGCCAGCATCTGGCTTTCTTGGTCGAGGTGATGCTCGGATGACATGAGATGGCAGCTGGTACCTGCCGGCCACACTAGCGCTGCGTAGTTTGCCAACGACCGGCCGATTGCTTTGTACGTGGTGAGTATGGTTTCTTTGTCGTCTCCCCAGGTGCTGCCGGCTAGTGACTTGAGGACTTTGTTCCTTGCTCGCATCTTTTTGCAGGTGGCTGAGACGTGCGGTGGAAAGGGGAATAGGCTGTCGAACCTAACTCCCAAGATTTTGGGGTGGTTGACCGTCGGTATTGTGTTGCCATCGACGTGGATGTCCAGCTCTAGACCAAATTCCTATGTTTAGGTGGTGAACAGTGTGGCGGTGGATTTCGCGACGGAGATGGTGAGGCTCCTGGCAGTGAAGAAATTTGCAGGATCGGTGAGATAGTCGCTGATTTTCCCGCACAGGCTGTCGATATTGGGGCCCGTCGCCATAATCGTGCAATCATCGGCTCACCAATTTAACTCCTGCTGGCGGCGGAGAGAGTTTCGCCATGTAGAGGTTAAACAGTGTCAGGGAGAGTACGCCGCCTTGGGTGCCCCCTGTTTAATCCTACGCGGCTTGGACTTGGCGTTTCAGAATTCGACCGATGATTGGCGTCCACACAGATAGCTGGTCATCCTCCGTTGCGTTCGATCTGGAAGCGACGAGTCCTGGACGTATTGACAAAAGGTCGCGTGGTTTACCGTGTCAAAGGCCTTCGACAGGTCCACCGTGACTAGGACCCGCGGAAACTTCGCGAGAGTGCACCACGCTTTGAACTAAATGACCTTTTTGAGGGGGTAGAAGGGGTCGTACACGTGACCAAACTGAAAACCTGACGGCGAGGAAACTCATAGTTTACGAGAAATTTGTTGTTAAAGTTGAAAATTTCACCTAACAAGTGTACGATAGCAAACCATTTCAAACAAATACAGGTGTGCAGAAACAACACATTCCAACTAAATTAAGCTTTTTGAACGTTTATTTATTTTTATATTTTATTAACTTCATTATTTAATGATCAGGAACACGTTTATAAATTTGTTTACTTTCCTTTAGAGAACCGAATTGGTATGTACAGTGCCGAACAGAAGTATTGGCACAGTGAATTTTTCGCAATATATGCAAAGTTCTTTATTCGAATTTATTTTCGATCATTTTTTATAAAAATATTGTTCATTTTACACCAGAAAACATAATAATAAAATCTCTAAACTTTGTGCAAAACTCAGGAAAATTCATTAAATTTGCACACTAATTTGCAACTTTTTATTCAGATTTTTTAGAAAAATTCTAAGTATCCAGTTTTATAGCCCATTCAAATTTAGTATAACAAAGTGAAAGTTTGAAGTATGAAAGAACTTGCGTGAAAAAACATTACCAAAAATCAACGCGATTTTCTAGCAACTTTAAACTTACACTAGTTATACTAAATTTGAATGGGCTATAAAACTGCATACTTTGAATTTTTTTAAAAATCTGAATAAAAAGTTGCAAATCAGTGTGCAAATTTAAAGAATTTTCCTGAGTTTTGCACAAAGTTTAGAGATTTTATTATTACGTTTTCTGGTGTAAAATGAACTATATTTTTATAAAAAATTATCGAAAATAAATTAGAATAAAAAACTTTGCATATATGGCGAAAAATTCACTGTGCCAATACTTTTGTTCGTCACTGTATGTGTGTAAGTATGGACAATCACCGAAACGAAGATGGCCGCAGATGTGAGTTACGTGTTGCCAGAATACGTTTCAAGATGTGTTGCCAGATGTTCCAAGCGTAAGAATATTATAAAGGCGAATATAATAAGTTATATTATTTTATAAGTTTAATAGCAATTATGAGTATTATGTGTGCACGTAAGAATATTATAAAGGCGAATAGGAACAAGTAAAGAATACCCACCGTTTCGCTAAAAAAAAAACTAAAAATAGGAGTCGAAAAATAGGAGTTGCGTCCACAGTATTTATGCGTAGAACTCCTTTCTGCGTAGGCGGCCTTCGGCCGCGCTTTAGGAATATAACCCTTACCAAATGAATTCTCCTTTTGGTGTGCACCAACTGGGGCTACCGCCCCAGTGATGTAGCCTTGGGAAAGGATGAGGTAACTAGAATTCCCTTTCTGTGTGATGTCTATTATGGTTACTGGGTGTTTTATAAAAATATCTTGTATATAAAAATGCGTGAAATGCTTCAAAAGAAAGTGCGAAAAGTGGAAGTGTTTTTTTGCAAATAACTAAGTGTCTTATACAAATTCACAAAGTAGAATACTCTTTCTTTAGTGCGAAGAAAAGAAGCAGAAGGATTATAACCCTCGCAAAGTAGAATCCTCTTTCTGTGTTGTGAAGAAAAGGAGCAGAAGTATTTTTGAGCAGAACTTCTCAACAATAAAAGTGACTATACTATAATTATGATGTATAGTTAAATCATACAATCAATAATTATTATCATTTTACTGAAAAATTACATTATCTGTACACATAAGGTGAATTTTTTTGTAAACGAGTGACAAAAAAAACACTCGGTAAAGTAACGAAATACATGCAAAGCAACAACACAAACTCGGCGATTTATCCGAGTTCAGCCAGGTCGGTTAAAAAATAAGCGACCCGATGTGTAGTGTTGTTAAGTGAAAAACCAGCTCTATTGTGAATGAACTGTTGAAAAATCCTCGGGAAAATTCCATGCAAACGTCAAATTCGTTTTCTTTTTATGGATTCATACACAAAACGAAACAAAATGGAGCAAGCTTAAGTAAAATTACTCTGCAGAGTTTTTTGTTAAACTGAGAATTAAAACTTTATTTAAATTTTAGATATCAAGATAGTAAGCGAAGAAGATGATCCCGTGAGGAGACAATGGGATTTTTAAGGTGCTATCTTGCCGGAAAGCTGAATTTGAGCATTCCAAAAGGAATAGGGTCGCTTACGCCAATGTTTTGGAAGACATGGTGTCCTTGGGGATCACGGTAGGTTATATATACAAAAAAAAACCATGAACTTAATTAATAAATCATACTTTTAGGATTCAGAGCGGACTCCGGTGTGTTTGGAGTCGAAATCCGCACCCTTCTCCAGGCATATAAAGCGGCGCGGGACAACAACCGCAGCACAGCTGCCAGCCAATGTTTTGCTCCATATATGGAGTTGATGGATGAAATTTTTGGAAACACTCCAATCATTTCAAATAACCACACCGTCCACGTGGTTTTCAGACCATTTGAGATGGTGTCGGTAGACGTACCGCCACCTGTACCATCACAGTCGCCAACATCGCCAATTTCATCTCTGGCTTCACCATCGACGATGAAACAGATGCTGAAGGAAAAATGGGAAAGGGAAGCCGAGATGGAAAAAATAAAAATTGAGCTGCTCGAAAAGTTAGTTAATAAGTTCTGACTTCTGTAAATATTTTTTAATATCTTTATTTTCTATTTTGTGTTTAATTAGATTTAAGGAAGTTTTGATATGCACTTTTTTAATTTGTGTTGTGATATTTTTAAGTTTTAAGCTAAATATTGAAGTGAATTGTGTGATGTTTTGGCTTATTTTTAAGGAAAAAATTAATTTATTACGTTAGGTAATGAAAAAACTTTTTTTAGTTATACGATTTAAGGAAAAAGAAGAATTTATCAGGTGATATACATATATTCTTATAAAAAATGTGTGTTCCTAGATGTTAAGAAAAGTAATGAAATATATTTTTTCAACGTTTTTATTTGAAAATCTGAGCGCACCAGAAATCTTATTGTACACGATTTCAATTTCGCAACATCGACTAGACGGTTTTTCATAAATACTATCAGAAGTTGGAACTCCATTCCAACTGCACTAAGAGGCAAGTTAAATAAAAGCAACTATAAAACTCTCATATATTCACACTTCTCTAATAATCCAAGCAGGCCATCAGAATTTAAATTAGTATAGTTTAGACTTAAGAATTATTCATTATTTATTATTTACTTATTTATTTATTTATTTTGTTTTGTCCTGTGTAATCTCTAATGTATTCTATGTCCTCTTCATGCGTACCAAATTTTGTTGTACTAAAAATTAACACAATTCTTATTGTACTAATGTAACCCTTTGTTGATAAATAAATTCAAATTCAAATTCAAATTCAAATATAATAAACATATCATGAATTACTTAAATAATACGCTGCTGTCTTAAATAATTAAAAAGCGTTTCATTCATATTAGACTCATTTTGTTGTTCTTCTTGAGCAAAGGCAATCGCTGCATTTAGTTTGTCGATAACACAGAAGTCATCAAAAGAGATGCAAATATTATGCAAAACACATGCGCTGCCCATGGTCGTCGCCAGGATCGAATTTAGGGGGGGGAGGTCCGACATATAAAAAAATCGCAAAATTTTCGTCTACACATTCATGTTTCTGGCATGCGGGGGACGATATGTACTTGCCGATCTGTTTTACAAAAATTATTTAAAAAGCAGACGTCTTGGTTGCTCAGAAAACCGGTTAATCGTTTCTGCAATTATTTCACATTGATTCTCTAAAACAAATTTTCGATGTATTCTTAAAATGCATAAACCTAAAGGTAAATTTTATAGGAAATTAAAGTAACAATTTATTAAAACTAGTAGCAACCCCCGAAATATGGGTGAGTACTTAGCTCAAAATTTATTTAAAGAACTTCGTGAAAGACAACAATTAATCTTGTATTGCTGGACCTGATAACCCAGGATAATTTTTAAGTTCTTAAAAGACATTACTCCACTCTAATGGTCTGATTATGCATACCTCGCATAACTTCGCATAAACTTCAAACTGTAATTTCGTATGTACTTTGTATGTATTCAATTACCCAGAAATTAGCAGAACTTTTAAAAACTTAGCGATCTGTTGAGCGTAGATTTTGCTTCACATTTTCTTAAGTTACACTTTTAGTGCACTGGTACAAATGGATGTGCGAAGTTATGCGAAGTATGCATAATCAGACCCTAAGCTTCGTGCAGTGGGCCATGAGAAAACCGTCATCTTTAAGGTATAGTCCAACCTTTCACAATATCTGGTATTAGTCTTAATCTGCAACGCAATAATCATTGAAAATTGGCGCCTTTTATGGCGAAAAGCATTTAATATCACACTTTCAAACTAAAGCTTTCTTAACCCTAGATGCCTAATCTATTTGGGAGTAAAGTAAAGCCTTAACATACGCCGTAGAGGCGTACTTAAAAGATAACCTGTGAGTTAAAATATACTTAGTCCTGCCTTACTTTGTAAAGAATATTGATGTTGTGAGTTTGACTTATAATAAATCATAGTTTCATTAATAAAAATATAACCACATTTATTTAAAACAACAAAATAAAAAGCAAATTTTGTGTTAAAATTAAAAAATACCCATTCCGTATACGCCTCGCAGACGTAGATTATACTTTTGGGGTTAACCCTTTCAGTACAAAAATTCAACCACTGGTTCTAAAAAATTTTAAATATGTATACCGGCTAATTTTGGATCGTTCATTTTAAAAATCACATACAAAAATGTGCAACGCTTTGAGGTTTGCGGTCATTCAGTGTCCTTTTTAATGGTCAGTGATATCCTAGGTGTTCAAAAAAGAATGGGATCTCAGCTATTTTTATTTTTTGCTTTCGTAAAATATATTTCAAAACTATGAAAAATGGTTAATATTTTTCAATAGATTATATTACTCACTATCGACTTTTCTGCCGCTTTTTACTTTTTTGACAAACACGGTCAACTGCAACTGCAGCTTGCACTTTAGTTTGATATATAGCTCAATTCTGTGGCTGCTACAGATCGGCTTAACTAAGTCGTACATATGACTGAGCGATTATATATAGATACTAAAGGCCTGAACTACAAAACATAGCGACATGTAACACATCATGCAAGTGCCAGTTTATATCATGTCGCTTACACATGTTTGAAAGTGATATATGAAGACCGTTTAGCCCTTTGGTGGCTAGATTTAGCTACCACATACTTTTTTTGGCCACATAAATTTAAAATTGCTCCTAGCCGTTTTTTTAGCCCTTTGGAGAATTTACTTATACTTGGCATGAAAAAGTCGTATATGCTTAATTTGATCCATAGTGTAATAAGCAAAGTGAAATCAATATATGACATATTTATTTTTTATACGCTTATATGACAACGGTTTTTTCATTGCGTTAACCCATTTGAAACTAGCAACATTATAAATTAATTAAAAAAAAAAATTGATTTCAAATCAAAAAATATTTGTTTTAGTTTACTTTGTTTACTTGCTGTTTATGCAGAAGCACAGACAACAATGAGGTAGGTATGTTTCGTGTGCCAACAGATGTTACGCAAGGAAGGGATTGGATGAATGCGTATGGTGTTAAACTAACGGGATCAGAAAGTTTGTGCTCTGCACTTCAAACCGAATGATATCATTTATGCAAGTATTAATGCCAAGAGAAGACGCCTTGGTCCAGATGCAGTACCATCAAAGATATTACCTACTATTTCATATGTAATGATCAAAGGCATAAATAGCAAAGGCATATCGTGAAAATAACGTCCAATAACTACAACCGCAGTGCGCCAAACAGATGTGAAGTATCGCATAAAATTTATACTTTCGCCAATTTAGTAATAATAGATGGTCTTGATTTGCAGTAATTAATTTGAGAAAGAATCCTTAATCTTAATGTGCATATATATACTTACATATATGGGAAAATATTTTGAGATGTGGACATTCTGCGTACTGGCATATTGTTTCCGAGACAAAGCAGCTGCACTGCCAAGTGCGGTTTATCGTCAATACTATTTATATGTGCAAATATCAGCAAATAGTTATTCACAAAAAAAAATAAGATTTAATGACTAATTTACTTGCTAAAATCGAGAAAATCAAGAAATTTCTAGTGCAACTCGCATAAATTCTAAAAAAAAATATTGAAAATATTGAAAAACACCCTATCACAGAATTTGGTTGAAGAACGCCCTATCTCAGAATTCAGTTCGTAAGAGGGTTAATGTAAACAAATATACGAATTGTTTTCATTTAAATTTTCAAATAAGCGTACGTCAAATATTGATTTCACTTTGTTTATTACATTATGATTTAATCTAATTATTATTTTTTTTTTCATTTATGTAAGATGAATTTTTAAACTAAGAAAGACTGATATATATACCTATAACTTAAAATAGATAAGTTTACGGCCCTTAATATGCTTAATTTGTTAAATGGCCCATCAAGTCGATTGACTGTGTATGTTCTTGCGGTGTTATTGTACCAGCTGCTGGTGTCGTGAGTGGTGAAATTAGCTCAATTTTCTAAGTAAAAAGTATTTTGGCGGAAATTTCTTGCACTATATGAGTCAAAGCCGTGTTTGTGGAAGATCATGTTCACGATATTGCAGTTGTGAAGTAAAAAAAAAACAATGTTTAACAAAATGGTAGAAAAATTACAAAATTTCGATCGATTTCATTTCGATCTTTCCTCGACCTCATTTGTAAAGAAATAAATACTGTACCAGCATGCTGGTAAGTTATATGATGGTACAATCACTTAATGGAGCCAGCAAGCTGGTGTCGTATATTTTCCCTTTTATACAAAAAGGTTTTTGGTTGGATAAAATATTTGCTTTTTTCCACAGTTCGTTGTTTTTCTATACCATTACTTATTGAAAATGTTTGCGTGTATACTTATATATGTATATGCCTCCCCCCTGCCCCTACCTAGCGACGCCCATGGCGCTGACTACGATGTTGGTTATCACTTTCAAGTCGGTTTGCTCTGTAAACCTCAAAAGTCGACGAAATCGCCCTTTTAGCAACCCAAAGGCGTTTTCAACTACCATTCTTGTAGAAGAATGTATTTCGTTAAAGTTTCGCTGGGATTCATTTAAATTTCCATAGTATTTGAAAGGTGACACCAGACATTTCGTTGACGGATAGGCCGAGTCGCTGATGAAATATGAATTCGGAAACATTTCCTCATAATGATTTTCAGCGTCTTGAAAGAGTTTGGATCTTCTTAGCACTCTATAATCATGAAGTGACCTGGCTCTCCACAAGTTATATCGATGAACTTTTTGTTAGCATCGACTACAGCTTGAAGCACTATGCTGTATGTTCTTTCCCGATTAAAGTACATTTCCTTTTGTACTTTTGGTCTCTTAATTACAATATGCGTGCAATTGATCGCACCAATCACGCCAGGAATACGTTTTTTCTGGTAAAATTGTTCCACATTTGCATTTAAATAATCTCCTTCTGGCCACTTGATGTGTTCATTGCTAATGGAAATTAAAAATCCAGTAACTCGCTGCACTGTTGACCACGCCGCTGACTAAGATACCCCAAACAAATTTCCAAGTTGTCTAAAGGTGTGTTGCTCACGTACCATATATACATATAAAGAGACTTTTTGGCCGTTACCGGTTTTTTCACGCGTATTTTTTAACCGACCTGGCTGAGCTCGGATAAATAGCCGAGTTTGTGTTGTTGCTTTGCGTGTATTTCGTCATTTAAGCGAGTGTTCTTTTGTAGCCCAATGAACATACTGACGTGACCAAGAGAGCGATAAGAAATTTTCGGACAATAGGTGCATTCTTTTGCGACCGGAGGAAAAAAGTACATTTTTTTGAGCAGGTTCTACGCTATCTTGTTTCGCTGGAAAACGAAAGAAAAGTAAACAGCAATGAAAACATCGAAAATCAAAACTAACCGAAATCATTGCCAGCCACTTTAAACGCATAATTTAGGTAAAATTATGCATTAAAATGCTTTAAAACGTCTTGTCATATTGAATTAGTTAAAGAAAAATGCAAAATAGCGGTGCTTGTGATGTAAACAAATGCTCAGCTGACGAACCCGCTTTCGCAAACTTTTTTCTCAAGACCAGTTTTAAATACAACGTCGATTTCTTGCGTGATCTCGTATTTTTGGTTCATGGGTGGAAACGGCTCTAAATGGAATATCGCCAAACACGCTGGAAAAAGCATTCGTAACGCCAACCAACGCCAAGCACTCGTAGCATAACCCATGAACGAACAAATAGTTTAGTTGATTCATGGCTTAACCTTGCGTAACGCTTTCAAGTTGTTGGTGAAGATGCTTGCAAATATAATTTTATGTAAGATAACACATTTTTATTCTTTGTTACGATACAGTATAAAAACGGTATGGCATTTGACTCTTTATTGCTTATATTTTATATGTATACTGACATTTTCATTAATCTAAATAATATTTTTTTTAACATTATGGAGCATAAGACAATGATTTTTGGTATTCCTGTGTATAAGTGTACATAAGTACATTTAAGAGATACGTTAACAGAAATATAAAATTACACTAAAGTGCCCATAATATATATTTTTTAATACTTATTATACTTTGAAAGTATGTATTGCAAATGCTGGTTTTTATCTGAATTAGTAGGAAATTGCTTGCGGAAAAACCGCAACATTTGCAACATTTTCCGTTTTACCGAAATAACGGCTAATCCTGTTGTGCCTTTTTTCGTAGTAAAATCGATAGCCCATGGAAACTTATGGTGCCATGTTGATGTTGAAAATAAATTTATTTTGAGCGATGCGCTTATACATGCAACATTTTAACGGCAACTTACTGCGGAAACGACCATGCTTTAACCGGATAGTTGATAATAAGGGCATATGTATTCTATTTCATGTTATGCCTAGTAAAAATAGTTGTAAAATTTTGGTACTTAGATATC
This sequence comes from Rhagoletis zephyria, assembly GCF_001687245.7. Classification (NCBI taxonomy): domain Eukaryota; kingdom Metazoa; phylum Arthropoda; class Insecta; order Diptera; family Tephritidae; genus Rhagoletis; species Rhagoletis zephyria. The sequence goes on from NW_016157286.1 coordinate 238,599, forward strand.
TTTATTAATGTAAATGATTTACTTACTTGAATACTCTAGTAAACAAGCAAGTTATTGTTTTACGTCAAGGAAATTTTCAAGTTAAAAGAATCTGGAGAAAATCAACCACGCGATATGCGCCGATAATATGAAAACAAGTACTTTTATACATTGATGTAACCAATATAACCTGAAAAAACAAATGTTAATATTAATATTAACGACAGATGTTCTCACATTAATTATTTCGATGTATAGCATACCTATTCCATCTTACAAGGGCTTGAGGTATCGTATCAAGCGGGTCATGTAATAAGTATTGTCGTATCCCTCGAAAATATTGTTGCAAAAATAAATCCCAATCTAATTGGGTCATATCGAAGAAAAATATATCCTTATCCTTGTCAGAAAGTCGTTGCCACAGATTTCTCACATTATCAGTTTGGAAGTCCCATTGCCGCATGGAGAAATATTCAATCACGCGCATAAATCTATGAATCTTCTTGTAAGTATTTAGCAGTCTAAAAAGCACGAATAACGAATGTAAGTGCGCAATAAGTAAATATTTGTTAGTGTTATTCAATAAAAGGCAAAATAGAAATAAATTATCATGCAAATAAAGCATCGCTCACCGAAGTTAGAACTTACACCAAGGTTTGCCGGTGTCGTGACTTTCAATAGGGTGTTAAAAAACTGGAAAGCCGGCAACGATCAAGAACTTGCTTTCAAGTTGATGACACATACTGCTTGTCAAAATTTATTTGAATTGACAGCTGTGACGTGCGCTGAACCCAACTTGCTAGTAAATTTTGGTTTCAAGATGCCGTAGCTAAGGAAACAACTTAAAATTCTCACCGCGTTCCCGTACACACATTTATAATAGTTGCGTTCCAGATGCTTCACGATATTCACGAAATTCACGATTTGCAGGAACAACTGTTTTCTCCATTAATAAACATTATGGGAGGTGGTCACCTGGAACGACTTCCTGTAAAAACCTGCAAATCGTGAAGCATCTGGAACGCAACTGATACCTGCAGTATGTCTTCGGGACCATTTTAACTAAATTTAGGAGTACTGGAACAGACTAACTGCGATCAGCTGTTTGCCTTGACTGTTAAGTTGCAAGTTCTTGATCGTGTAACGTCCAAGTTATGTAGTATATTTTATAGAGACATGAATCTTACCGTGGTTTTTTACCCAAGCACATACAAATTACATCGAAAATCGTAGCGGGTACATAGTGCAAGAAAAATATCGACAACATGTGTAAGAGCTTATTAGGCGTATTCGCGTAGCATAAGTACCAAAGCGCTTTGATTGTTGGGTACATTAAACCGTATTTTGTTGTTTTGGTTGTGAAATCGCCCCAAGTTAGCTGATTGCATTTCGATGTACAGAAATTATAAACCGGTATATCCTTTTCTAGATTTATCATCCTGTTGAAATAGTAAAATGTTAAATTTAGCATAAATGGTTAATTGCAATCGGCGATTACGCAGGTATAAGCCCTACTATATATATATAATATCTTATTATCAGGGGATCTGGGCCCTATTGCACCAACGAATTATCATTAGGATTTTAGCAAATTATTGAACTTGCGCAAAGTTTTGTGTTTCACCATCAAGATAAGGAAAAGTCACTCAAATGAGTATTGATAAGTAAAATATCACTCAAAATCATAGATTAGCGTTGCACCAAAATTTGAAATGCTTAGCGAAAATATTTTAGCGGATAAGTGATAAGTTATGCAAATTATCAAAATTTATTTGCATTTCGTTGCACAAACAATTTTTATTTATCACTTGTAGTCTTTCATTTTGCTAACTTTAGCATTATTTTGCTAAAAATAATTTGACCTATCATACCAGTGATAAATTACATTTATTCAGTCTGAATGAATTAATCAGTTCTTTAACACGTGATTCGATTCGGACTATTAAATAAAAAAAAAAAAATATTGAAAATTGGAGAGGACCTACAATATAACAGTGAGCGTAATAATGGCTTAAGTCCGCTACAGCAATTATTATCGACTCTGCACTAGTTAGCTAATGGTAGTCAATATCATATGTGTATAAAGTTAGCGAAACAACATGAAGAAAAAAATGTCGCATATACCTATGAATTTGCCGTTTTTTTGCCGTTAATTAGTCGTGGAAAAAATAATTTTGTCGCTCTTGTATTTTTTTAGATATAAGGTGTTTTGCTAACTTTATATAAAGTTAGCGAAGCACCCCTCCAAACTCAAAGACAAAAGACTAGGCTTTATGTCC
>NW_016157286.1:243872-267642 GCF_001687245.7 Rhagoletis zephyria
AAAATTATTTTTTCCACAACTAATTAACGGCAAAAAAACGGCAAATTCATAGGTATATGCGACATTTTTTTCTTCATGTTGTTTCGCTAACTTTATACACATCAATATCATGGAATTGGTAAAATATGTGGGGTCCACAAATTAGCGGTATGTATCGATAATAAAATTAATGGATGCAATTATTTGTTGGCCGGAATTTACACACTGCCACACAATTTTTCAACATTGGTGGATTTCCTTAAGTCGCAGGGTGCATTGAAGAAACTATGATAAATATAGACGCTCCTAAGGCTACTGAGTACCAATTTGTAAACCGGTACGAAAATCATTCAGTTAATGCAATGTGGTGTTTGTGTTTTTGGTACTGAATTATTTTGTAAAGATCCAAATAAATATTCCTTAAATGAAGAAAAATATAGTTATTTATATAAACATACATATGATAGTCAAAACGGACTTACATTTTAACCGACTTCACAAAAAGAAGAAAGGTTACCAATTCGTCGGAATATTTTTTTTTATGTATGTTACCGCATAACTTTGGACCACGTTAACCGATTTTATGGAAAGGTGCTACCTCAGGGGTTTAGATCCGATAATTTGATCGTGAAAAAATTAACGATAACCTTAAGTTTTTATATAAGAATTGAAGTCGGTTTTGTTTTTTGCTTAAAAATTACTTGTTTGCTTAAAAATTACTTGTTTTCTTAATGATTTTTAAGACAGCCAATTTCTTGGCTTTGCTTTGTACGCGAGATACTATATCTAAGGAAAAAATCGAAATTGAAAATGTTTATCAAATCGCACATGGGCTTGCTAAGCTTTCGTTCTCTATTGGAAAAGCAAAAGAAGTTGGCTGTGCGATGGTTATCAAATCGACTTATCCAAAAAATCGTCAGTTACTCATTTTTTGATAAGTAAAAAGTGCAACTTTACTTTTCAATAAAAGGGCTTATCCAAAAATTGTAAAGTGATAAGTGATAAGTCAATGGTGTAATTGGGCCCTGGGTCCTATTGCACCAACGAATTATCATTAGCATTTTAGCAAATTTTCGAACTTGCGCAAAGTTTTGTGTTTCACCAACATGATAAGGAAAAGTCACTCGAATGAGTATTGATAAGTAAAATATCACTCAAAATCATAGATAAGAGTTGCATCAAAATTTGAAATGCTTAGCGAAAAGATCTTAGCGGATAAGTTATAAGTTATGCAAATTATCAAAATATATTAGCATTTCGTTGCACCAAAATATTTTTTTTATCAGTTATCATCTTTAATTTTGCTAACTTTAGCATTATTTTGCTAAAAATAATTTTACCTATCATACCAGTGATAAGTTACATTTATTCAGTCTGAATGAATTAATCAGTGCTTTAACACGTGCTTCGATAAAATATTTACACAAAAAATGCTTAGATTCGAACTATTAATTTATTAGAGGACGAAAATCCACAAATAAGGCGTGTCATAAAAGAACGGATCAACTACGGTTTCGATATTGGTGTGCGAGAAAATTTTCGGCTATCTCGTAGCCAAATTGAAAAAAATTTAATAATTGCTTAAGTCCGCTACAGCAATTATTAACGACTCTGCACTGGTTAGGTAATGGTAGCCAATATCATGGAATTGGTCAAATGCATGGGGTCCACAAATCAACGGTATGTAGGGTAATCCATCGAGCAGCAAATGCCGTGATAAACAAATTGATGGATGAAACTATTTGTTGGAGTTTACGCAAAATATTGCCACACAATTTTTCAACATTGGTGGGTTTCCACAAGTCGCAGGGTGCATTGATGGAACAATGATAAACATAGACGCCCCTAAGGTTAATGAGTACCAATTTGTTAACCGGTACGGAAACCATTCAATTAATGCAATGATGGTTTGTGGACCTAATTTTGAAATTTATGCCGTAAACTGTAATTGGCCAGGGAGTGTGCACGATGCCAGAGTTTTGCGAAATTCTGGGTTATTCCACAGATTTGAAAATGGATTCCGTCCATTCCCTGATGCCGTGCTTTTAGGAGACAGTGCCTATCATTTATTCGATTGGCTAATTCCTCCATTGCGCAGCAATCCTACGTCTCCACAAGAACAACTTTTTAATAGAGCGTATAAAAAAAAAAAAACAAGGAGGATTATTGAAAATTGTTTTGGTACGAATTTTAGACATATGCCAATTAAGATTTTTATAAAGAAGCTATTTTTACAGGCATCATTAAAGAAAAGTTTCCTTGCTTAAATCATTTACGGGTGCAGCCATCAGAAGCAGCGAAGATAACAATAATGTGCTGCATTTTTCACAACATTTGTCGACTGGATTCACAAAGTGATGTAGATTATGACGAAGGAATTCTCGATGATGAAAATGAAAACGACTCTTCAGAACTTTTCACCGAAAACACGGAATCACAAAATAATTCTGAAAGGCTCAGAAGACTGCTAAATAAATATGAATAGTTTTTTTCTTCTTAGATTTTATTGTCAATCTTAAATCAACTTTATTTCATAAACATACATATGTATATAGATTATGAACATATAAAAATAAAACTTAAACGAATTTAACTTGAGTATAAGAAAAATATATACATACATACACTGGCGATCAAAAGTNATATGAATAGTTTTTTTCTTCTTAGATTTTATTGTCAATCTTAAATCAACTTTATTTCATAAACATACATATGTATATAGATTATGAACATATAAAAATAAAACTTAAACGAATTTAACTTGAGTATAAGAAAAATATATACATACATACACTGGCGATCAAAAGTGAGTGCATGGTGTTGAATTTTCCTAAATTCTGTATAAAGTTTGAAAGTTTGGCTTATGTCGTTTTGGTTAAAGCATGAACCATAGTTTTATAAAAAGATACCAAAAAAATTTTAACTTGAAAACCATTGCACATATTTAACAAAAATCACCATGCACTCACTCTTGATTGCCAGTGTACATACGTACATATGTATGTACATATTAATCATCCTCAATATCAAGAATTCGGGTGGAATGCATCGGACTCAGTAAAGGAATGTGAGTAGTGTCAGAATTGTCATTATTCGATTCCTCCTCTAAATCCTCTGTGAGTTTCGATCTTTTCACTCCTAACTTTTTTTCTAACATCAATATTTTTAATTTATTTTTGTACAGCTCACTCTCCAATAATTGAACCTTTAGTTCTTCATGTTTATCAAATGTATGCACTTTTCGTTTCTTGGGGTTGTCTTTGTTGCTCGAGGTTGCTCTGTGGGGTTCTCTGTTCTCTAATGTAGAGTCCAAATTGGAGGACACCCCATCACTTTCGGGCTGGCCGAGACCCTGCACAACCGTCGACTCGTTACCCAAAATGTCGAGGATACAATTATCGACTTCATCTAATTTGGCATTTTTGCCACCCGCAGTGCCTGTACTCTTGGCATTGTCTCTTTTAGCCTGAAACAAAGAGATTTTTTTTTAATATTACTGTTCGAACCCTGTATAATAACTGTTTTACAGAAATTCTTAAGCAAAACGACATGTACACAAAGTAAGAATTGTTGTTATTGGTTAGCTTTGTTGTTATAGTTTGTTTTTGGAATGCGTAGCTGTCTCTTTTCAAACTAAAAATTAGTTGGTTGTAAACAGACATGGGCAAAGAGTGAGCAGCTGCTTAAAGAGCCTTAACATCCCGTGTACGTATATAGGCAAGAGCGTAACGATGAGAACACGACAGCATGCAAAATGAATTAGGTACACCAACACATTCTCACATTTAGCTCACGTTTGTTGGTGGTAGTGTCTACCTTTGATTGTAAAGTATTTAATTTATCTAACAAAATTACCAAGGTCCGACTCTTCCAAAGACCAAATAAGTGGTCCCTGGCCTAAGTCCACTCGCGGTTAGCAGTAGCTAACCCGAGGGATTGAGCCCTCTTCAGAACTTCAGTCCAAGAATCCTGTTTTTGTGTTTTTGTTACTGCATTATTTTGGAAAGATCCAAATAAATAATCCTAAAATGTAGAAAAATATCGTTATTCAAATAAACATTCATATGATAGACAAGAATTACTTACTTTTTTTTCCTTAATAATTTTTAACACAGCCAATTTATTGGCTTTGCTTTGTGCGCGCGACATGGTAAGAAAAAAAGAGAAATTGAAAATGTTTATCAAATCGCACATGGGCATGCTAAGCCTTCGTTTTCCACTGAGAAACGGTAATCATTTTAGCTAAGCACATTATTGGAAAAGTTCTCTCTTTGAAAAGCAAAAGAAATTGGCTGCGAAATGGTTATCAAATCAACTTATCCAAAATGCTTGTCAGTTACTCAATTTTTGATAAGTTGATAAGTTTTTTTTTGATAAGTAAAAAGTGCAACACTTATCAACTTTACTTTTCAAAAAAAAGGCTTATCCAAAAGTTGTAAAGTGATAAGTGATAAGTCGTTGGTGCAATAGGGCCCAGGTGTGACGTTTTAGATTTTACACTTTGCTCTTTCTAGTGGGTTANTGCTCTGTATTGCGATTCGAAAAGCAAATACTTAATTCTGATTCGAATACTTGACACTACGAATTTTGTATTAGTTCGTGTTAGGGTTGCCAGATTTTGAAACGGAGAAAGGAGTACATTTATATTTTCTATAGAAAAAAGCAGTACAAGGCATAAAAAAGGAGTAAATTTTTTTTTTGAATTTTTTGTGCAATTTATTGTTACAAATTACTATCAATTAGGTACAAACAAACAAAGATATCTTAGAAATCATTTTCAAAGCAACAATAAATGTTATTAAGAATAAATAACTAAATGGGTTGGCTTTCCAATAAGGGCGGTCGTTAAAGAGATGGTGATCGAAGGGGGAGTGGGCTTGTTGTGGCTTAGCCTCTAGATGTATGTACCACAAGGCATAGGGTTGCCAACTTTTTTAAAATTATAAAATATGCACCGTTAGTTGTATTAAAACAGAAGAGGTGCCAAATGAAAGGGCTAGGCCTGTAGATATGCAAGAAGGTCTCAGTTTTTTGAATAGGGTTGCCACCTGCTTCTAAAATAGAAGAATTACACCGTTCGTTGTATTAAAACAGGAGAGGTGCCAAATGAAAGGGCTAGGCCTGTAGATGTGCAAGAAGGTCTCAGTTTTTTGAACAGGGTTACCACCTGCTTCTAAAATCATAAGACTTACAGCGTTCGCGCCATTTAAAAAATAAGGTGCCGTGTAAACGGGCTTGATCTAAAGATTTGCAAGAAAGAACGTCTTATTTTTTTGAAAAGTGTTGCCGCCTAATAAATTTTTATTTTTGGGAAGAGCATCAGTTTACACTGTTCTGTCGCGTTTCCAAATGAGGCGTCAGATGAAAAATGTTGACTTACAGACCTGCTTTGGTTTTTAGAGGGTTACCGCCTTATTAAAAATGCATTCAGCGAAAGGAGTTTGAGACTAAACTAATATTTTGGTGTTTTTAATAGAGTCACCACTTATTAAAAAAATTTTTAACTATTTCGTGTAATTGTATGCGAATTTTTGATGGTTGTCATATAGTTTCTAATTTATTGATTGAAGTATTCTAGTTAATTAAAATGTTACAAAGTGGGCTTCAAACGAAAAGATTTTAAACTAAATTAATATGATCGGGTTTTTAATATACATATGTAGTTGCCACCTACTTAAAAAATGGTGAACTTTTGAAATAATATTTAAAGGTATCTAATATTGGTATCGAACGAAAGGAAGTTAGTTGAGCTTCTGCGATATTTATTTAAAAAGTTTATAATTATAAACGGTAAGTAATTTATTAATGATATCCATTTATATATCAAACGAAAAGGAAAAGAAGTGATGTTTTACAATGATATATTTTTTCGAGGGTTGCCACTTAGTTAAAAATTTACTGAAAGTAAACGATAATTGATAATTAAATACTTATTTATTTTAACATACATACAAGTTTTTGGGAAAAGAAAAAATATATATAGGTTACATACATATAGAATTAAGAATTGTCGAAGGTTGTCACTTAGTTAAAAATTTGCATTGAGCAATACTATTTAGAGATAACGTTTTCAAATCGACTAAATCAATCGGTTAATCGATCTCGGCTGTGATAAAAAGAAGTAGAACGCAAGCGAGATATTCAGGCGGGCGTTAACGGCAAGTTACTATATTAGAACTAGGGTGTCGATGTATCAAATAATTTTTTAGCGATCCCTTCTTTATTTTCAATCCGGCATCTCTACTACGAATGCAATTGATCGCAGTTATNTCGATGTACTAAATAATTTTTTAGCGACCCCTTCTTTATTTTCAATCCGTCATCTCTACTACGAATGCAATTGATCGCACTGTTATGTATTTTAATGCACGTCGAGAAAAAGTATGACAGCATATAACCTAAGCGAGACATTGACTTGAGCATGTTTAGAAGGNTTCAGGCGGGCGTTAACGGCAAGTTACTATATTAGAACTAGGGTGTTCGATGTACTAAATAATTTTTTAGCGACCCCTTCTTTATTTTCAATCCGTCATCTCTACTACGAATGCAATTGATCGCACTGTTATGTATTTTAATGCACGTCGAGAAAAAGTATGACAGCATATAACCTAAGCGAGACATTGACTTGAGCACGTTTATAAGGCGCCACAGATTATTCACTCTTGCGATTGCCCATTACGAACGCTTTATTTTTGAGCGTTATATGCCAATTTTTCCATCGTATTATTGTTTTTTTTTTTTTTAATTTGAGACAACATGTTTTGTGCACAAAAATTTTACGTTTCACTCGCTGATCGCCATACCCACTGAAGCAGAGATGAATACGTATTGAGGTGAAAAATGATAAAATACGGGAAAAATTTGCGACAATAAATTTCGTACAACATTATGAGCGAGTAAGATCGAGTATTACCACGATTGAGAGAAATAGAGATTGCGCCAATCGCGGTACCGCTAATCCGCTCTTTGTGATTTTGACAGAATGAGCTGTGTGCGTGACGTCATCTTGGTACAATTGTTGAATGTGAGCATACGAAAAAACCAAATAACAATGTTAATATTTGTACGTTAATATTTCTGCGCGGTTTTAAACAATTATTGAGACATTAAAAAGCAAAATTAAGTGTGCAGTGGCAAAGTGTAATAGTGAAAACAAAAGGAAAGCGTGCTATATAAGTTTTTTTTCGTTTCCTACGGACGCAAACCTGGCGAAAAAGTGGAAGCAGTTCTGCCGGCGAGGACATGCATTAAAAATCAAATCGAGCTTTGTGCTATGTGTGTGAGCTATGAGCTTCTATATGGAACTAAGTTGGCCTTTTCTTGGTGAATTGTAGTAGGTATATTTCCATGGTGAATGTAGACAGTTGCTGGTTTAGCTTACTGGCAATGGCATATATACAAAAGCAGTTTCTACAGTAAATAGATACATGAATAGATTCACTACCTATTTATTTTTGTTAGTACCTGATTCTTTTAGTGCTGGTAAGAGGTAATGCACCAGTGGATAAGGTCGCCAGGCGCTAATTCAAGCGGCATCTTACCGCGCTGTTACGTACCTAATACAAAACAAATTATTATACATTTAAAAGTTCAGCTTAAATTATGTTTTACTGACATAGAATATTTGCTTCCAAAAAAAGCCACACTCATGAATCCTCTCGGAAATGGTACAAAAGTCATCAAATAAAAGCTGTGGAGTCAACAGCTGTGGAGTTTATGGTAGTTAGGCTACCGTCCGCAAATATAAATATGCACTCTGCATGGCTTTTTAAAATGGCAAGTCCAAAAATTCACTTTGCTACACACCTTCCTTTTGGTATACATGAAATTGCAACACTGTTAATACATCCATCATGTGCTAAAAATCGTACTTATCTAAAGGGCTACATGTCCAAAATTATTGCTACGTGTTCCTAATTAATCAATCTTTGTATATTTATTAATTCCTGCAAAATTGGGCCATGTAATATTAAAATTAACACATTTTTCTGCATTGTTTACATATTTTTATATGCGTTTTGGCATTTCTCTCTCGCAATTGCACCAAGATGACGTCACGCAAAAATTAGGGTCAAAAATGCTCTCTCATTGGCGCAATCTTGTATGCTATCATTCTTGGAGTATTACTAACTTTGTGAAACTCACAAAGAGAGGTTAAGAGAGTAGCAACATTTCCCGTTATTATCATTGCTCAGTACTCACAACCAGGCTCACTTCCTAAGAATTACCAAAGAGTGTCAGTGTTGCTTAAGCCTAGTAATGCATGTAAAAAGAGTAGGTAATAAGTAATAATAGCCATTAAGAACAAATTCCGTTACATTTAAATATAACCAGTAGCGACATCTGATTATTTCTCATTTTAAGTTGACAGTGGTTTGATAATAAACGCTTGAAGATGGGTCGCAAAAAAAAATATTTACCTGAGAGAATATTTTATTGAAGAAGGCTCTGAGGCAGTATGTAATTGTTGCAAAATGAGGTTAAGTTCTGCTTATATAACCAATTTGAAAAGACACTTGCAGAAATATCACCCTGATATAAATACAGAATATGAAAAAAGACACAGGCTTAATAGTTCTGAGTCAGATTCCGAGGAGAAAAAAAAAAATATATAAGTTCAGTGTGACAATGTCTAAGAGTGAAGTTGTAAATGCGTGTATTGATCTTGTGACCAAAGAGTGTCAACCTCTGTCTTTCTTTGACTGCAATTCTTTTATGGTGTTAACAAGGCAGATTTTTAATGGTTTAAATATCCCCATTATTAACTCTAGAAATATTATGGAATATGTGAATAAATTAAGTGAAGAAAAAATAACAAAAATATCACGAATAGTTAAAAAAAAACTCATATCATTGAAGGTTGATATAGCGTGCTGCCTTGATCGGGCTTTGTTAGGTATAAATGTACAATTAATTAAAAATAATGAACTAAAAATTTACACTTTGGGCATTGTAGAAATAAAAAGAAAACATACGGCTGATAATATCAAATGTGAAATAGAAAAAGTTTTGGACAAATTCACTATTGATTTAAAACAAATTTACACAATAACGACCGACAATGGACGAAATTTAATAAAAATTACAAGTTTAATATCTGAATACATAAATAATGCGGAAGAAGCAGTCGAAACCGAATACGAGGAAATATATGATGACATATTAAACGGCATCAACTTTGAGCAAGGAGTGTCAATTAAATGTGCAGCTCATACACTTCAATTGGCGGTAAAGGATTTTTTAACAGAGTTGAGCTCACTTGTCCTAATCAAAGCACACAACTTAGTAAAACTATTAAGAACTTCGGCATTTCGGTTGGTAAAAAATAGTATAATAATTCGAATTTTTGAAACTATTTAAATGTTACAGATATAGATTTCCAACTAAACCGCCACTGAATGTCCCAACGCGGTGGAGCTCAACTTTCCTTATGCTAAGCGAGCTCCTAAAGTTGAAAGAGTTCTGTCTAGAGCATGTGAAGCAAGCTGAATCTTTAATAGCTCATGAATGGCAGCTAGTTGAAAGAATTTTATCTGTTCTGACCCCCGTGCATTGCTTAAATTTAAGGCTTCAGAAAAGCCAGCTACTATTCGGTGACTTTTATAAATATTGGCTTCAGATGACAACTGAATTAATAGCTAAGGACTGCAACTTAAGTAGCCAAATTTTGAGCCACATAGTAGCAAGGCAACCACAGTTGCTAGAAAACGAAACTATCTATGCTGCTTTATATCTTGATCCCCGATTTTGCCGGCTACTTTCGAGAGAAAAATGTGTAATTGCCATAAATCACCTAAAAAAAATTAGTTCAACGGATTCACCAAATTGAAAATGTAAGAACTTTTCATTTATTTGAAATATCTTAATGTTTTAAGGCAGTTTTTCAAGTAACTTTTAAAGTTATCTGACCCTTAAACACAAATTTTGGTCTCAAAAAATGTTTTTAAAGGCAAGGTACATAAATTTTAATTCAATGCTTTGCTATTGTAGGTTGGAGACCAAGCTTCTGCTACCGCTCGAGACGAAAACGTTTTAAATATCAACGAGGATTCTGCCATCTCTTCTTCATCTCTAATTTGGAATGCCATACAAGAAATGCTGGCTGAGAATTCATATCAGACGAAGAAGATTCAGTCGACAGTAGTATTAAAGGGGCCTTATTAGAGATAAATAATTACAAAAGGGTTGTTATAGATGTAGACGTTGATTTGCTAGAGTACTGGAACGGTAGAAAGTATAAAAATCCTTGGCTTAGACGGCTAGTTTTGATAACCCATGCTGTTCCTGCTACTCAAGTAAGTGTAGAGCGTGCATTTTCTGCCCTAAAATTCGTATTAGGATATAAAGATAAAATCTTAGTGAGGAAAATTTATATTCAATTTTATTGGTAAAGTTAAACTCGTTTTAACTACATCTTAGTTGAGTTATGTAAATATATAAAATATAACTTTACTGAAAAACGCAGCTATTTCTAAAACGTTTCGCATTAGCTTTTGTTCACGAATTACTTAAAATTTGTAATATCTCATATCTCCTTTCATGTATTCTTATGCAGATGTAGCTTTCTTCTGAACACAGTTGTATTTATCTAATAAATTCTTACATTTATAACGCTGTAACCTATATACATTTATGATCAGCTGATTAAGTCATCAACGTTTTGATCAATTTTGGCTATTTTTCTTTTGTTTATTTAATGTTTATTATTTTTCCATAAAAGTCTAGCTCATTATATAACAAACACCATATAAATCCACATTTTAACCCATATGGCAAAACTATAAAAAAATTGCAAATCTTCAGCTACATTTTCAACCATTTATTCAGATTTTTTTTTATGTACTTGAATAGCCTGTTAAATTCCAAGGCAATAATGTTCAAGTTCGAAATAGCTAAAGAATTGCGTTGATTTTTAATAATTTTTTTTCTGACTACATTACAATTTTTTTTCATACAAAATATATTCGACAATTTTTTTGTATGCAAAAAATGCAGTCAGAAAAAAAATATTAAAAATCAACGCGATTCCTTAGCAACTTAAAACTTGCACATTATTACCCTAGAATTTTATGAGCTATTAAACTATATAATCAAAAAAATTTAGCTGAAACTTTGCACATTTTTTGCAATTTTTGGACATGGTTTGAAATGTGGATTTATATGGTGTTTCGTATATAATGAGCTAGACTTTTATGGAAAAATAATAAACATTAAATAAGCAAAAGAAAAATAATCAAAATTGTTAAAAATGTTGATGACTTAATTAGCTGATCGCAAGTGTACGTTTATTTTTTCCAAAAATTTGTATGTATGTTAAAATAAATAAGAATTTAATTATCAATTATCGTTTACTTTCAGTAAATTTTTAACTAAGTGGCAACCCTCGAAGAAATATATCTTTGTAAAACATCACTTCTTTTCCTTTTCGTTTGATATATAAATGGATATCATTAATAAATTACTTACCGTTCATAATTATAAACTTTTTAAATAAATATCGCAGAAGCTCACCTAACTTCCTTTCGTTTGATACCAATATTAGATACCTTTAAATATTATTTCAAAAGTGCACCATTTTTTAAGTAGGTGGCAACTACATATGTATATTAAAAACCCGATCATATTAATTTAGTTTAAAATCTTTTCGTTTGAAGCCCACTTTGTAACATTTTAATTAACTAGAATACTTCAATCAATAAATTAGAAACTATATGACAACCATCAAAAATTCGCATACAATTACACGAAATAGTTATAAATTTTTTTAATAAGTGGTAATTCTTTTAAAAACACCAAAATATTAATTTAGTCTCAAACTCCTTTCGCTTGATTCCCATATTGTAACATTTTACTGACTATCATATTTAAACAATGCATTTTTAATAAGGCGGTAACACTTTAAAAACCAAAGCAGGTCTGTAAGTCAATATTTTTCATCTGACGCCTCATTTGGAAACGCGACAGAACAGTGTAAACTGATGCTCTTCCCAAAAATAAAAATTTATTAGGCGGCAACACTTTTCAAAAAAATAAGACGTTCTTTCTTGCAAATCTTTAGATCAAGCCCGTTTACACGGCACCTTATTTTTTAAATTGCGCGAACGCTGTAAGTCTTATGATTTTAGAAGCAGGTGGCAGGGCCTAGCCCTTTCATTTGGCACCTCTTCTGTTTTAATACAACGAACGGTGTAATTCTTCTATTTTAGAAGCAGGAGGCAACACTTTTCAAAAAAATAAGATGTTCTTTCTTGCAAATCTTTAGATCAAGCCCGTTTACACGGCACCTTATTTTTTAAATTGCGCGAACGCTGTAAGTCTTATGATTTTAGAAGCAGGTGGCAGGGCCTAGCCCTTTCATTTGGCACCTCTTCTGTTTTAATACAACGAACGGTGCAGATTTTATAATTTTAAAAAAGGTGGCAACCCTATGCCTTGTGGTACATACATCTAGAGGGCTAAGCCCTTTAAGTTGGCACCTCAGTTTTGAAAATCGAACAATCGGTGCAGATCTGATGCCGTTAACAAAAACTCCGTTCATGTATTGCATGTATACATATGTGTATAGATTTGAACTAACCCTGGTATTTGGGTATAGGGGTTATTAAAATCCATGTAGGAGCTTCAAAACTATCACATTCCTATATACACAGCTCTGGTATACTTGATTTTTAACTTTGACTTTTATTTTTGCCTGAAAAAATAAAAGTCAACAATTACCGGTTATTTTCTGCTCAAAAAAATAAAAGGCAAATTTTAACTTTTATTTTTTGCCTTAAAAAAATGAATAGCAGAAATAACCGGTATTATTTGCTCAAAATAATAAAAGTCAAAAAATAACTTAAATTTTTTGACTTTTATTATAAAATGCATAACTGGTACGGTCTCTGGTATTGATATTAGAAAGTTGATGTGCAGGCAAAAGATTAAGTCTTAAATTGCATGATAAAAACATTACAAGGTAAAATCATTGAGAGGCAGTCTGACGTTTGCCAACATTATAATTTTAAAATTCGTACTCTAGCTCACACACACATTCTCATTTTTAATCTCAAACAACAACAATTGTGAACAATTTCATTTTTTTTATTTTCAATTTTATATGATTTTAAAATGTTTGCAAACGTCAGAAAAAAATCATGGCCGACGAATTGAGAGAATGGTTTTACCTTCTAATGTTTTTATCATGTTAAATTGTACAACTTATAAATAAATAAAAAAAGTAAATAAATTAATTAGCCTGTGCCTGAACCCTGTGGTTACAGAAGATATGTAATAAAGTAACCGATGAAGACTCCTACCGTCATGTAATAGCAGTGTGACTGCTAAAGTTATAGATCTAGTGAAGTACAAAAAATATGCAGACATAAAATTTTAAATACTCCCAAAAATCTGGACGTAATGTCTAAAAACGCGTTTTCATAGGCTGAGCCTTATAATTGTTCGTAACTAAATTTCTGTTTATCCGATGAAAATTTACAGTGTGGACACGCTAACCGCAACCCTCAATACGTGCAATTCCTTGATTAATGCAATCCTCTAAAGCAAAGCACTGTAACCTTTATAAGTGCAGCTTCAAAATTATTTAAACTCAATACCTACAAAATTTTTTTGTTTATGCATACCACAAACACAAAATTTAAATTGTTTGCCTTTCTTTGACTTACCGGCATTCTGGAAAAGCTAAAAAGTGGTGTTTCAATAAAAGCGATGTGTGATGAGTTTAAAATAAACAAATCTACTGTTACCATAATTTGTCCAAATGAAAGCAAAATGGACTTTATAACAGTGCGAGAACATAAAAAGGATTTACACAAATGGTTTTGTTTTAAGAGAAAATACAATGTTTCAATATCTGTGAAAGCTAAAGTCCGCAAGCTACAAACAAATAACCAACTGAATCTTTTGCCAAACAAGACATACATTGCTGATAGGTCTAGACCAGTCCTCGCTTGAGCAAATGCATCTGGAACGCACAAAGTTTTTCTTTTTCTTCTTATTTGGCGTATCGGGACTGCCAAGTGAAGCCAGGTCCTCCTCCGCTTGGTCCTTCTATCGCAGTGGGCCTTCCCCTTCCACCTTAAGTTTTTCACACAACACGCTCGATAAAATAGTTGGAGCGCATGGCGGGGTCGCCTTTCTTGTGGATTAGGCAGAGCACACTTGAATTCCAGTCGTCGGGCATGCACCTTATTAGCTTCTTGCCATCATACCTGAATAGCTCGGCCGACAGCTCTTGAATTCCAGTCGCGGGGCATGCACCTTATTAGCTCCTTGCCATCGTACTTGAATAGCTCGGCCGACAGGTAGTCAGCTCCAGCAGCTCTGATACTTTTCATCAGCATAATCGCTATTCGTACCTCGCCATAGTCAGGCGCTGGGAAATCGACTCCATCGTTATAGACTGGAGGCTTGGGTTCGTCTTTTCCACTTCTTTCAGTGCTGACACCATTCAAAAGGGTTGAAAAGTGTTCCCCCCATAATTTAAGTACGTTCTAAATATCGGTCACTAGGTCGCCACGGTTGTTCCTGCAGGATTCTTGAAACCTTCCGTAAGTCGCTCGACTCTAAGATAAAAATTTCGGGTGTTTTTCTATCGGCCAGCATTTCAAGCTCTTGTATTTCGACTTCTCTCTTCTTATTGCGGAAAATACGTCTAGCTTCCCTATTTAGATCCCTATAACCGTTCCGCGTGGCTCGCGTTGCGCCCGATCGCAGCGTGGTCCTGTAGGTGTCACCTTTTTTCTCTGCAGCTTCCTGACACTCGCCATCGCACCAGTATTTAGCGGGAAATGTGGTTCCACTGCTCGCGTATGTCGGTTTGTTGAAGAGTGCTCTCTCACAGCAGGTGTGTGAGAGTCCAGTGGCGAATCAATTGGCCGACTTGCAGCTTTTCGACGTTGAGCATTGTTGGGCGCTCATTTTTTGCTGCACTGATACGGGTGCGTATTTTGGCTTCATCAAGGTAGTGGAGTGAGTTTGGCCCTCGGAGTGTACGTATGTACATCTAAAATACTGGGAGTGTGCCTTCCGTCTATCACAATATGCTCGATTTGGTTTCCCGTTTTTCGATCTGGAGACAGCCATGTAGCTTGATGGATCTCTATATGCTAGAACCCGTACGACCAAGTCTCGGGCTAGCGAAAAAATTTTTCCTCCACTGAACCCTCCCCGAGGGTGCCGGATGGCAATGGATACTCCAGTATGTTCTGTGCGTTGTCAGAACGGTATCCAGCTAAGATCAGGGGGAATCGCGGCTCGCTGCTCTTCAATAGCCCATCGCAATGCCCTTTGATCATGGTACGGAGGTTTCCCTCAATCCAAGGTGTTAAGCGGACCGTGCCTATTGGGCGACGTTTGCAGTCGGGGGTAACGGACTGTATTTCTACGGTGCCTCACTGACACCGGGTCGCCTCAGTGAGTAACGGTGACCTTACCATGGGATGGGGCGCTACCATGGCGGACGGACTTTTTCCCCTCTTCACTCGCTAGGTCGCTGTGCCAGGCCACCTCGGCTTCGGTACAGCCCGGCGCTGTTTCTCTTGGGTTCCTCTTGGGTTTCATTTTTGGACAGTGGCTGGGCGGGCGACCGTAAGAACCAGAAAATATGCAAAACCAAAAAACAGCCTCGGACAATAAAAAATCTGACAAACACCCACAACTAAGGGACACGACTAACAAGAACTCCACGGACAGTACCTCGGACAACTAAATACAGGACTCACTTACCCTAGACACGACCAACAAGGACTGTACGGACAGACCTCGACTGGGTAGTCCGAGCCTCTCCACGGAGGAGGAGCTCCTCCTATCCAGTCAGGAGACTTTGACGCCCGGTGGTGGAGCAAGTACTGTGGGCCACTGTACTCAGTCATCTAATCAACAGCTTTCTACGGCTGCCAAGGGGCAGCCAAATATCAAACCCTCGACGTCGAAGGCAATTCGAGAAAAGCGATACCGGCGGGCTCTATCTATCCACGGTAGGATAGAGCGGAATGAGACCAAAGGGATCGTGCACCCGAAGGACGCCGAAGACAAAATCCGTTTTCAGGCGGTGGTGGATGAGTACCGGCTGTACCAGGCCACCGAACACAAGGATGTGGGAAAGCGGAATAGGTCCCAAGTTGAGGTCGAAATAGCCTCAAAAAAGGGTAGGTTTTCCGCTGACCAGGCAAGTGCGGCTGCTGCAGCAGGGCCACGGCGTGGCTTCAGCGAGGTGGTAAGAGGTAGCCTGCAGGTGGCACTTGTAGATGCGATTTCCAACAAGGCGAAGCCGGTGCTTGACAAGTGGGGGGAGATTGAGGCGCGGCTGTCTCAATTGGTCATTGACCAGGTCATGGCACAGCCGGATGGCCATCTCCCCAGTTTCGACTCTGCGGAGGTAGTGCGCGGTTACAGGGTGGTCAAATGTGAGGACCAACTCTCAAAGGTTTTCCTGGAGAAGAGCTTGGCGAGCCTCAGTGATGCTTGGGAGGGTTTGAGGCTAAAGCTCATCCCTGCCAGTGACATCCCCAGGAGGCCGCATTTGGCTCCCACGTGTAGAGATGGATAGCGCGGCGCTGCTAAAATATCTGCGTACACACAACCGTGAAATCCCGATGGACGACTGGGTGATCCTCAAGGCTGAGGAGTCACAAACAACCAGCATGTCCTTCTTACTCCTCATTGGTGAGGAAAGTATCGAGCCCTTGGAAAAGGCCGACTGTCTCCTTCGCTTTGGTATCCGGCGAGCCAAAGTAAAAATTCTCCGGGCGAACAATGCTGAAGAAGAAGAGCCTGACGTGGTCGACGACGCAAATAAGCTGCTGGAAGGCATGCTGCTTGCTGACCCCACTGCTGACCCAAATTGATAATGGGTCTAAAGGTTGTCCAGATTAACCTCCAGCACTCGAGGCTGGCCAGGGATAACCTT
Organism: Rhagoletis zephyria; assembly: GCF_001687245.7. NCBI lineage: Eukaryota > Metazoa > Arthropoda > Insecta > Diptera > Tephritidae > Rhagoletis > Rhagoletis zephyria. Next base: position 260,761 of record NW_016157286.1, read on the forward strand.
CCGTCTTCCTGGTGGAGGAAGATGTCGACATCGCGCTCATTCAAGAGCCCTAGGTATGGAACACCGAGGTGAAGGGGCTGCACCTGAATGGATACGAGGTATTCTACAAGAAATCGGACGGTAAGCCTAGATCTTGTTTTGTGGTTAAATCTCAATACCATACTTTTCTCATCCCTTCACAGCCACGAAGTTCGAAGCGGCTGGTGGTACCAGCATGGTCATCGCCTCGTGCTACATGCCACACAACGAGGACGCACCACCGGATGTGGTTCGTCGACTAGTGGAGAACTTTCAGTCGGAAAATCTACTTATCGGATGCGATTGCAACTCCAGGCATTCGATCTGGGGCAGCTCAGAAATAAATACTCGCGGTGAGTTTCTTTTCGATTACATTCTTAGCACTAACCTAATAATTTGTAATCGAGGTAGCACTCCGACGTTCACGTTTCCTAGCACTGATACTTTTAGGGGATGGGAAGAAGTGCTCGATATAACACTAACTAACGATTGTAGTAGTAGAGGTAGCATTAAAGTAGACAACTGGAGGGTATCTGATCGGAAATCTTTTTCTGATCATAGGTACATACTGTTCAACTTATCGGTTAGCCAGAATGTTTCCCTTCCTTTTCGTAACCCAAAGAGAACAAACTGGCGGCGGTTCGCCAGTGTGGTCAATAACAAACTTGGGAAACATTACAACAATAATTTAGCGACCTTGAAAGATATAGAAACCAAGTGCAACAAATTCGTAAAGGCTATGGGATCGGCCTTTAAAGTCTCCTGTCCCGTAAGCTTCGGGCGGAACAAATATCCTCCATGGTGGGGAGAGGAGATCTCGGAACTTAGGAAAGAGTCTCGCAAAGCTTTCACTTAAGCTATTCCACGGGCAACTGGCAGACCTATAGAGATAGCTTGAGAATTTACAAAAAGGCAATTCGCAAAGCAAAACAGGAATCCTGGAGGGATTTCTGCTCTTCTATAGAATCAACGAAAGAATCCGCCAGAATGGGGAGGATCCTATCCAAGGAACACAGCAATCCTTCCTTCCTAAAAAAGGAAGATGGAGGATGGACCAATAGCTCTAAGGAGACATTAGAACTCCTTCTTCGTACCCATTTTCCAGGCTGTGACCTAAATCAGGTCTCAGGTGTAGATAGCAACGTAGCGGTACCATCCATTAATGTCGTTAACGAAATTTCACGCGCGAGAAGATTGCATGGACAATTAACAGCTTCTCTCCGTACAAATCTCCGGGTCCGGACGGGATCTTTCCAGCAATGCATGGGCTATTTCCATGGCTGGAGAGCATTTCCAAAGCATGCATAATGCTCAACCTTGTTCCGTCTACTTGGCAAAGTGTTAAAGTAGTTTTCATTCCCAAGGTAGGCAAGAGAGGATACACGGTGCCTAAGGACTTCAGTAATGAAAACTTTCGAGCGGCTACTGGACATGCACATTCGTTCGAAACTAGGCAATGGAGAATTGTCTACTGCACAGCATGCTTACCTAAAAGGGCGCTCCACAGAATTTGCGCTCCATGAGGTCATACACAAGGTAGAATCATCGCTGGAAAATAAATAATATACGTTGGGGGCCTTCCTGGACATAGAAGGGGCGTTCAACAACGTTAGTCTGGAGGCGATAGAGCAATCACTCAGAAACCTGGGGATTGAAAACTTCCTGGTAAACTGGATATCTACCATGCTTCGTACAAGGATTGTAAACGCTAAGCTAGGCACCAGCGTAGTCATCAGTCATCCAAAGCGGGGTACTCCGCAAGGCGGGGTACTGTCGCCGCTGCTGTGGCTTTGCGTACTAAACAACATTCTTCTAAGACTCAACAGGGAAGGGGTCAAAGTTGTTGCGTATCAGACGAGGTAGTGATTATGGTATCCGGATTGTGCATAAATGTGATAAGCGAAATGCTTCAAAGAGCACTGGGGGAATTGGGTTCTTGGGCAAATGGCTGCGGGCTCAACGTTAATCCCTCGAAGACCGAATTCCTATTATTCACTACAAGAAAAAAGATTCCTAATTTTAACCTACCTTCCTTGAACGGGCTTACCCTCTCTCTTTCCCCTTACGCTAAGTATTTGGGAGTCATTCTCACACCGAAATTAAACTGGAAAATGAATACAGAGCACCGAGTAAAAAAGGACGATGGTGCTCTGTATTCCTGCAAAAAAATGCTGGGTAAGAGGTGGGGCCAACGACCTGATCTTATGCTATGGATGTACAAGGCGGTGATTCGCCCAATTATTGCATACGGTTCGCTGGTTTGGTGGAAAGCCGTAGAGTTGAACTACATACGCACAATGTTAGGCAGGGTACAAAGGTCAGCCTGCATTGCGATTACTGGGGCGATCAGATCATGTCAAACGGAAGCATTGAATGTCATCTGCCACCGATTGATCTCTTTATCAAGGAAAGTGCTTCACAGAGTGCGCTCAGGTTGAGGGAACTTGGATTGTGGAAAGAACGTACGTACGGGCATGGATGTATCCTGTATTCTTTCAACGACTCAAGCATTCGCGAAAAAATTGACTACATTTGTCCTTCGCTTCTCTTCAAGAAAAACTTCGGCACGATTTTTCCATCAAGAAAGGAGTAGAAGGACCCTATTTTTACTGAACGCTTCGAAGGATCCATTTTTACGGACGGTTCAAAAATGGATTGTGGGGCAGGGGCGAGAATTTTTTCAACCGACCTCCAAATTGAAGAGTCTATTCGATTACCTAATTCGGCCAGTGTTTTTCAGGCAGAGGTCTTTGCCATAAATGAGGCGTGCTAAATAATTTTAGCCTCGAAGCTAGCGAGAACCAGAATTGCTATTTTCTCAGATAGTCAGGCAGCGATCAAGGCTCTTGGCTCTGTAAGCATCACCTCCAGCATAATAAAACAGTACAGGGAGAACGTTATGGTTTTAGCCGACAGGCACGTCGTTGCACTGATCTGGGTNAATATCTCAAAGGCAAAGGAGGTTGTTGTGCCTCTGAGCTATATCAAGATCCGCATCTCTCAGCACTGGAAAAATGTGGCTAGCAGTTGGTGGAAAAACCTACAATCCTGTAGAGTCTGCAGGAGTCTGTGGCCCACCTACTGCGCAAAACGCACTGCTCTTCTTATCAAACTAAACAGGAAGGATCTATCTCGACTAACTGCCGTTTACACAGGCCACTGGGCCGTGGGAATCCATGCTGCAAGACTAGGACTGGAACACAACATATCTTGTCGTAGTTGCAATTCACCAGATGCAGAAGAAACGGTGGAACCCTGCTTCTGCGGTTTAACGGACATAAGTGATATTAACCCACTGCAACTTCTTAAGTTCTTGAACTCCACAGGCTGGGTTTGAGATATATAACCGACTTCTGCTGATTGCTTTTCGGGCTTTCTTTTCAGGTTTAAATTGCGAGTAGCGGTTTTAAAACGGCACGCATAAGTGCTAATTGGAATTGTTAAACTCGCCACTTCAACCAACCAACCAACCAACCAAGTTTCGGGCCTTAGCGAAGTCGATCAGTCTCAGCCCGTTATCGGACGTTTCATCGTGGAGGCTGGTTTTTACGACAGTGGCGCCAAAGATCTCTTCCTTGCCCACCTTGGCCTTGAAATCGCCAAGCACGATTTTTATACGTGTCGGGGCAGCGCTAATATGCACCCTCTAGGCGCTGATAGGAGAGATCCTTGTATGCCTCGTCCTTCTCTTCAATCGCTGCATTGGCACATATGAGCGAGATGTTGAAGAATCTCTCCTTGATGCGGTTTGTGGCTAGACGTTTGTCCACTAGAGTGAACGCCGGTACTCGGCTACGAAGGCTCTCTTCCACCACAAATCCAACACCGAATTTGCGCTCCTTTACGTGGCAGCTGTAGTAAATGTCGCAAGGCTCTTCACTTACCTTCCCTTGCCCCGTCCATCGCATTACATGGATGACGGTGATGTCAGCCTTTACTTTCCCGATTACGGGTTCGGATACTCCAGGTGCATACCCTCAAATCATAGTCCTTCCTACGTTTGCCGTGATCGTCATCAAAAAAGGGGGGTTCATTCGAGGCCATGTATTTTTTGTTTCATTTTCCAGGGTTTTAACGTGACGGGACACAACCCCAGCGCACACGGGGTTTTAAGCCCTACCACTTTAGCGCGCTCCCGAACAGGTGCTTGATTGCAAGAGGATTCATGGACGTAGTGCGCTGCAATTTGAACCGTAAGCACACGAATCACTTTTGACCACTCCCAGGTGAATGGCACTCAAATGCTTTGCAGTACTCGGAAATGTACAGAATATAGTGGTCAAAGGCGAATATCTCAACTAAACCCTGATGTATTTTTTAAATTCATAAATGCCAGAGTATCCAGATTTGGCGATTTCGCGCCAATTTTTGCGATTTTTTTGGATATTGGCGCGTAAAAATTTAGGAAATCGTCATTGGCGATTTTTGGCGATTTTTTCCCTTCAAATAACTTTTTTTTTCAATTATAAAAATATACAAAGCTTAGTTTTCCACGATAATTTTACAGAAGAGGCTAATGAACTGCGTGATAAACTTGACTTAAGAAGCGTATTAAAAGATTGTCAAAAATGTTCAATCACCCTAATCGAAGAACTTTTGAAACGATTACCTAGTCAATTAAATACTTTTTAAAAAACTTTGATTTTATCATCATGTGTGAATCACAAGAGGGCGAGTTTCAGGGACCTGCCAATTCACTATTTGACTTTTAAGGAAATAAAAGCAGCAGAAACTGAATATTTAAATCTTTTAACTTTCCCATGGTATAACTTTTCTCAGAACCATTCTATCCGACTCTGAAGGATTTTGGATAATTGCTTAGGTTAAGGTTGGAAAGCCTCAATTCAATAGTTCGCATAAAGTGTTATATGAAGGCTAATAGTTTCTGCTGCAAAACGTTTCCAATATCAAACAGTATGTTATCAACGTTAAATAGCTCAATATATGACAACAACAGAAATTCAGACACTATAGGTGATTCTGAAGAAATTGTGGAAATATGGTTTTTATTTAATTTTTAGCGCCGAACTCTTAAAAGCGGATTGTGCTTTTATATGAATTATAATAAATTTAATAATTGCGCAGCCCTATTGCAAAATGAGCAAAAAAATTGTTTGTACATCACTATAATATAAGTGATTAGTGTTTTTTATTATTACCCTCTGAAGGTATTACATTTTAGGGCTGATGATTTCATCCGGGCAACGAGCTACCCGGGTAGACCCGATGAGAGATGGAGATGTAAAAATTAAACGCATTTACGATTATATACCGCAAACGAACGTACATAGGGAAAATCTATAAGAATCTTCCATACCATATGGGGAAATATTATAATATATATTCGTATCTAAAGGTAGTAGCAATAATTTTACGATTGTAGAAGTATTAAACTGTAGGGAGCTAAAAAAATAATAATAATAACAGATAGTTTCGTTTTTATAAAATATGACTAGGTAAGAATGTTACTCATACGCCATGTATGTATGTACTATTAATGAAATCATAGGCATAACTATTTGTGTGGAGACTCTTTGTATTATGACGCATTTTCATTTGACCATTTGCAACCTTAATTATCAATCAAGGCAATTACTTGGGAATCCATCTTTATCTCAGGTTTTCGTGGAAATTGCATATTAAAGCGAAAAAAAGTCAACTTGCATTAAAAACATTAAGAATGTACTGGCTGCTTGCTGCAAAATCTGAGTTGAGTTTAGAAAACAAAATCCTTCTGCACAAAGTTATGCTGAAGCCGGTTTGGACATACGCTATGCAACTATGGGGTACTGCGAGTAACTCAAACAGAAATACTACAGCGGTATCAAAATAAGGCCCTAAGAAGTATAGTTAATGCTCATTGGTATGTCACCAACTATGCCAATCACCAAGACCTCTAAATTCCATTTGTCAGGGAAGCAATCATCAGATCGACTCAGTGATAACACCATCTTTTTTTGTTGTTACTATCATAACAAGTTTTAATAATTATGTATACAATTTAATTACATTATCATTACAACAAGTTTTTATTTTGATGCAAGAAGACTAGCAAGTTAACCGAATCGGGGGCCAAACACGATCTTTTCGCCGTTACAATATTTCCTGCCGTAGAGAAGAGTCTTCCTGAGCTTGCTGAAGAGGCGGGAATGGCTAAATATCTCTTCGCCAAAGACGCAACTGCAGGGAGGGAGTGTTCTCTAGAGCGCCACCACACAAGCGGGTCCAATCTATTTGCTATCTCAGGTTCCGCTACATAGCGCTCAAACTGAGAGATTGTGTCTGACATTTGTTCTTCGGTAGCGAACAGGAAATCCAACTCTTGGTCGTCACATTTTCCGGACTCCTTTACGGTGAGCTCTGTCGTCGACATTTCAGAGATATTTTTTTTTGACCTGAGCACGGACTTTAGCTGCCACACCACTATTTTCCACCTGGAGATCTTTATATCTCGGATCAAGAAAACAAGATATCTGCTCTGGCAATACTTCAAAATCTTCAGAAGTGCAAGAGTCGTCTTCAAGTGTAAACCGCTTTTTGAGGGAATAAATGATACTGGATTTGAAGTTGGTCACAGGGTTACTGTCCTCGGGCTTTGGTCCATAGTGGTTACTAATTAAAGTTNCAAGAGTCGTCTTCGAGTGTAAACCGCTTTTTGAGGGAATAAATGATACTGGATTTGAAGTTGGTCACAGGGTTACTATCCTCGGGCTTTGGTCCATAGTGGTTACTAATTAAAGTTGGGACTACTGGGCATTTTGCGGAAAATGTTACTTTGGTTTTACTACATACAAATTTTGTTGCTACGTGTAGCAGCTTTAAAAGTGTTATTAAACCTTCCATTATACCCCATCCATGCTCGGA
>NW_016157286.1:267742-285437 GCF_001687245.7 Rhagoletis zephyria
ATAAGAAATGTAAACATAACAAAACTGTCAAAGCTAAACTTCAAAATGGGGGGGATTGCCAGATGAATGTACGTAACCAATGTTATCCAAGACACGAACCATCATATCGGCATAGGCACGAATTGACAGTGACAATAGGGAAATGCACACACTTATACACGATAAAAGAATCGGTGGTCACATACCACGAGGCTAAGGAAATATTCTTCCTTTCCCGAATTGGACACGGAGCGAACCACACGCATCAGCCCTCGCAAGAACGGAAGTAATCTTAACCAAATAATTAAACTGGGTTAAAAGCTGGCGACATTCAGTTAATCGTTCTTATGTCTATTATTTGGGCAATAAAAATAATAGATCAGTATCTACTTAACTGTCTAGGTTACAGACAGTATTTTCTGTTTTTTAATTTATGTGGTTTTAAGGGTGCCTTCTGATATCATTTTGGTACATAAATTTATAATAGTATGCTCTAATGAAATAAACACAGAATTATTTGTTAGTTTTTCGGCACATACCTTTCCTTTACCGATACAGAAAGCTTGTGTTTCTGTTTTAAATGCTTGTGTACAGTGCAGTCTATAATGCAACTTGGTGTCAATCAATGACAAATCCGTCATTCATCACACAAGCGTACTTCTAAACCCAGCTAACAAGCTGCCTAAAACATAGGCATTTCTAAAATATTAATATTTACGAAGTTGGTAATGCACGTACAGATATCGGATCGGTAACAAATAAAATTATTGAGACACACCCACCTGCGAATCTAAACGACGACCGACAGTTGAGGCAATTTTTGTGTTAAAATGTAAAAAATTTTAAAATTTCTTCCACAATTATTTCACAACAATACGTTCATCAACCTACTTCTCGTTTTAAGGAAACTTCATTAAATAATTGTGATTTTAAAAGCTTTAAATATTATGTGAAAAGAAACTATAATTTGAACAAGCTGATACATTAAAAGTACAAAATCTTTAGGTGAATGAATAAGCATAAGGCTTTGTCACCTTACTTTTTGTACCAGAAGTGGCCTACCAACCTAATGCACTTCAAGTGCCTAACAACAACAATACAGAGGGGCCAACCAAATAAACGACCGAAATTAGAATATGTGACAACAACAATTACATATATGGGGACTGGCACCAGCTATTAGATAATAAGTAACTACTTGACAAAAATCAACACCACGGTGAACCGAAATACACACAGCGAAAAATAAAACACAAAAGAAAAAAAAAGAACAAAAGTCTGGGGAACGTCCTGCTAGAGAACAAAAGTTTTGAGAACTTAACGTTAAGAATGAGAGGGGCGTCTGCGTGTTCGGATGAAAAGTTGTTTCAGTGAGAACCACGGATGTTAATTCTAAGCCAGAGGAAAGCTGGATCATTTCAACTTCCAGATCGTTTATCATTATGCTGAACTGTCCATTTATGGAACAATTTTTCATTTTCTGTGAAAGAAAAGTTCGTGTCTTTGTCTTTCGTTAACTTTATTTGCATACATAATTTTCTATCAGTTCTTTTTTGATTAACATTAATATTCAAACATTTCAAAGTAATGGAACGCTATGAGATAGTTCAGAGAAGATTTGTTCCTTTTTCGTTCTCTGTAACAAAGTTCCTGGGACTTAAGCTCCCAAATTGTTCTTCGAGAGTAAGTTCCTTAGAATTTTGTTCCCGTTTTTTTCTTTGCCAAAACGTTCAGGAGAAATTTGTTGGTATTTTGTTCTCTTAGAAATGTTCCCGAAAGTATTGTTCGCATTTTGTTCTCTCTGGGAACGTNCACTTCAAGTGCCTAACAACAACAATACAGAGGGGCCAACCAAATAAACGACCGAAATTAGAATATGTGACAACAACAATTACATATATGGGGACTGGCACCAGCTATTAGATAATAAGTAACTACTTGACAAAAATCAACACCACGGTGAACCGAAATACACACAGCGAAAAATAAAACACAAAAGAAAAAAAAAGAACAAAAGTCTGGGGAACGTCCTGCTAGAGAACAAAAGTTTTGAGAACTTAACGTTAAGAATGAGAGGGGCGTCTGCGTGTTCGGATGAAAAGTTGTTTCAGTGAGAACCACGGATGTTAATTCTAAGCCAGAGGAAAGCTGGATCATTTCAACTTCCAGATCGTTTATCATTATGCTGAACTGTCCATTTATGGAACAATTTTTCATTTTCTGTGAAAGAAAAGTTCGTGTCTTTGTCTTTCGTTAACTTTATTTGCATACATAATTTTCTATCAGTTCTTTTTTGATTAACATTAATATTCAAACATTTCAAAGTAATGGAACGCTATGAGATAGTTCAGAGAAGATTTGTTCCTTTTTCGTTCTCTGTAACAAAGTTCCTGGGACTTAAGCTCCCAAATTGTTCTTCGAGAGTAAGTTCCTTAGAATTTTGTTCCCGTTTTTTTCTTTGCCAAAACGTTCAGGAGAAATTTGTTGGTATTTTGTTCTCTTAGAAATGTTCCCGAAAGTATTGTTCGCATTTTGTTCTCTCTGGGAACGTTCCACAGGGTTTAGTTCTTATATAATTCCCAATGAGAACGTTCTCGTCAGTTTTGTTCTCATTTTGGTTTTGGTTTTGACACGTTCTTGGGAACAAAACTAGGACAATGACATTTAGTTTCGATCATACATTTTGTTCTCGGTCCCTGTTTTAAAATATTAATATTTAATATTCTTTAAAATATACATACATACATACACATGTACACATGCATGTATGTATATGCATTTACAAAAATTAAAAGTTTGAATTTAAGTACAGAAACTAATGTTTTAATTTACTTTTTTTGTCTCCGTCTACTCAGGCAAGCGGTTAGGTGTACATAGTCGCGTACATTCTAGACATACAAAAATAATTATAAAAAAATTTTCTTACTGAAAAAATATTTATCCTCACCAAAAAGATTATACAAGAAGCTTTAGGTCGCATTACCGGGTAACCGGGTATCATCAGCCCTATTACATTTGTTTTTGGTTTTTAAAACTATATATGTTAAATTGATTTCACGAATTAAAAAAAGAATTGGCGATGTTTTTTTTTAGGAATTGCGCTTTTTTTACAATCTGGACACACTGGTAAATGCTGCGTTAAATATTCGCGGAAAGTTGGTGTGGATAGAGATACTATTCTATACGAAGGCAATTTTGCGTAAAATTTGCACAGTTCATTCGATTTTAAAACATGAGGTGTCCAATGAAAGTGCTTGGCCTCTGAACGTGCAGGAAGGTTATATGTTTTAATAGGGTTGCCACCTGCGTTTAAAATTATGACATTTACACCGTTCGCCCGATTTTCAAATACGAGGTGTCAAACGAAGAGGCTTGGCCAACAGATGGGAAAGTAGGGTTTATTTTTTTGAATAGAGTTGTCACCTTTTTATATGCTCCTGTTTTCAGCGAATTATGTTAAGAGACATTTGGACTAGTTTTACTATTTTCCTTTTGTTTATTTTATGTTTATATTTTTTTATAAAATCTGGCCCTTTACATAAACAGCACCACATAAAACCACATTTCAAACTTCGGACAAAAATTCAACAAACTTTATCTATTATCTACATCTAAAAATGTCAAGCCCATTAAATTTTAGTGGGTTTAAGGGATGAAATAACACAAACGGCAATAACTCAGATTTGTGTTATTTACCAATTGAAAGTGAAATAACACAAATTTGCTTTATTTCATTTCTCGTTGAGCAATATGACCAACTTTTAAACTTAACAACTGAGTAGTAAAGCAAAATAGTGCAGTTACATTTGACAAAAACTAGTACATGAACAAGTTATCGTGTAAACACAATGCCGGCGAACGGCGAACTCATCACAGCGAAATTACCGCTGTCAAAATTAGAACACCCGCCGGCATATGAAATTGAACACAGCCGAAGCGAAATGCGAAGTTCGCTCGGCGGCGTTTCGTGGCGATAGTTATTTCTATCGCTCTGCTGGGCGATGGCGGCAGTACATGCCAAAGGTGGCCGTATGTTTTTTTTTTACTTTCAAAGATTTAGAAGAAAACAGCATGTAACACGAATTATTTTTGATGGTTCAAAAATACAGTGATCGATTCGTTAAATCTGGCTTAAAATAAAATAATTTATAACAATTCCCCCTTGCCTTATATTTATATTTGTTATCATTTCATCATTTCTAAATATGGTTTCGTTTTTCAAAATATGGTCACCTAGCTTATAAGTCGAAATGGTATCAGCTGTTTTCGCTACCGCTCTAATTCTGTTAAAGTAGGTGAAATAGCAGGGCGAACGGTGAACTTCGCCGTTCGCCGGGTATTGTGTTTCAAGCATTATATATACACGAGACTAAGAAGTTTTATCCAGGCGTCCAATCGACATGTTTGAGGTGTCGTTGGAAAGGTCTTGCAGAATGTGTCCAGAAAATGTATTCAAGCTTCATAAATGATTAACCGGATTCTTAAAAATTAGGCTAAAGTGTTGCGCAACTAAAAACAGTTTTTGCTTTTGCCGGTTTAAGGGGGTATGTGGGTACACCCAACACATTTAGCGCTATTCTATAGGCCAATACCTTTCAAACGATACCTTATATATTGAGTTCCGGCTACTAGTTGGAAGGATATAGAGCTCAATTGGTTTTGGTTCGTGCCCCCACTACGAGATGCTTTGGTATGTGTGTGGCGTCTGTGCGTACCTCTATTTAATTTTTTTCAAACTTTCAGGAACTAAATTGCGAATTCAGTGTGAATACTATGATATCGTGGCCGGACAATTTGGAGAACCGAGCTAGCGTTATTGTGATTAAGTACAAGTTGAAGAATGCAGCTGTGCTATCACTTCGTACATATCAGTGTTCATATGGAATAGTAGCTTATGTGTATGTATAATGCGGCATTCGCAGCATACGATTGCGAATGATTCACTGCCGCCGATCTGTTGAAGAACTTTTGACAAATAAACGTGCAAGAAATAGTTCCGATACTAGCAAGTAAATATTCTTATTAAGTTTCGTAAAAAAATTCCTTGTCGTTTAAAGGATAAAGGGAATGCCGCATTATACTAAAGCCAGCTTCTCGACATAAGTTACTATTCCATACGAACACAGATATGTATCTTGGAAACCACAAATTGTAAAATTTTTCCCCCATTTTAACTGTAAGTACGTACACAGTATACAACTATATCCGCATTTAACATACCAGGGAAGACGCATACATTCTTACCTATATTTGTACATATGTACCAGGGTTGTTGCGAAAATTCGCATTCGCAACCGCGGAGCTTCCGCATTAATTTTAACATTCGCATTCGCAATAACCAATGCGCAGCTTTTGCGAATGCGAATGTTGTGCAAGTGCACCGATAAAACGTATATATATCAAACAAAATGACAAATTGCGGTCAATATTTTTGACTGTGGTCGTGGGAGCATTTGAGTTACAAAACTGGTCAAATGTCATATTTATCAACTTTGATAAAAATGTCTTTAAACATATTATTTCTTAAGCTATATAACCGAGCTATCAATGGGCAGTCAAGTTCCCACTTCTACTTGACCTTTGACGTACGTCAAAGAGAACATAGTCCTTTTAACCATATTTTTATTTTTTTTGTGTGCTTTCAATACCTCCATTTGTTTCTTTCTTTATTATGATTTTTTTGGACCAATCTTAAAAAAACTACTAGACCCAAAATAAGAAAGTGTGCACTGTAATTTTTAACCAAATTTTCGTGATTTGCTTTTGATGTTTAATATATTCGTTTCAATAATTTCAAACTTTAAAAACAGTAATTTTGTTTACTTGTCGGGCAATATTTTTTTCATAACATCCTTCGCTAAAAACTTCTGTGGTAAAACTGTCCTTTTGCTATTTAAAGTCAAAGAGTAAGCTCCTTCAATAGGGATTTCCAGCAAAATGATCAACGTCTGGATATAAAGAGAATCGATGCTCTAATAATTAAAAAAATATAGGTGTGACCTATAATTAGATAAGAATTACGTAAGTATCTGAGAATCAAATATCTATAAAAAACGGGGTGTTTTTTTTTATATAACAATATTGTGATTCGATTCGGCTGACAGCCACGACTTTTGAATTTTGTNTTCGTAAAAAAATTCCTTGTCGTTTAAAGGATAAAGGGAATGCCGCATTATACTAAAGCCAGCTTCTCGACATAAGTTACTATTCCATACGAACACAGATATGTATCTTGGAAACCACAAATTGTAAAATTTTTCCCCCATTTTAACTGTAAGTACGTACACAGTATACAACTATATCCGCATTTAACATACCAGGGAAGACGCATACATTCTTACCTATATTTGTACATATGTACCAGGGTTGTTGCGAAAATTCGCATTCGCAACCGCGGAGCTTCCGCATTAATTTTAACATTCGCATTCGCAATAACCAATGCGCAGCTTTTGCGAATGCGAATGTTGTGCAAGTGCACCGATAAAACGTATATATATCAAACAAAATGACAAATTGCGGTCAATATTTTTGACTGTGGTCGTGGGAGCATTTGAGTTACAAAACTGGTCAAATGTCATATTTATCAACTTTGATAAAAATGTCTTTAAACATATTATTTCTTAAGCTATATAACCGAGCTATCAATGGGCAGTCAAGTTCCCACTTCTACTTGACCTTTGACGTACGTCAAAGAGAACATAGTCCTTTTAACCATATTTTTATTTTTTTTGTGTGCTTTCAATACCTCCATTTGTTTCTTTCTTTATTATGATTTTTTTGGACCAATCTTAAAAAAACTACTAGACCCAAAATAAGAAAGTGTGCACTGTAATTTTTAACCAAATTTTCGTGATTTGCTTTTGATGTTTAATATATTCGTTTCAATAATTTCAAACTTTAAAAACAGTAATTTTGTTTACTTGTCGGGCAATATTTTTTTCATAACATCCTTCGCTAAAAACTTCTGTGGTAAAACTGTCCTTTTGCTATTTAAAGTCAAAGAGTAAGCTCCTTCAATAGGGATTTCCAGCAAAATGATCAACGTCTGGATATAAAGAGAATCGATGCTCTAATAATTAAAAAAATATAGGTGTGACCTATAATTAGATAAGAATTACGTAAGTATCTGAGAATCAAATATCTATAAAAAACGGGGTGTTTTTTTTTATATAACAATATTGTGATTCGATTCGGCTGACAGCCACGACTTTTGAATTTTGTTCGAAATTTTTATTCCTGGAAAATAATAATATATCCGCCAATTTAGCTCGCTATAAGCACAAATTTGCAAAGCAATTGCAGAAGAAAGTATTTATTAGAAATGAATTACAAAAACTAAAATCGAAAAATGCTGATGAAGTTACAGCAAAGAACGCAGATAACAAGAAGGGACAACTCGTTATAAATGTGGCGAAAGTGCGCAACAGGGGCGTGCCTTCTCTTTTCATCCAGTAAAAAAACGCACTAGGGCAAAAGAGAAGGCACGCCCCTGTTGCGCACTTTCGCTACAATTACAACGAGTTGTCCCTTCTTGTTATCTATGTTCTTTGGTTACAGATTCCCCAAATTCTGAAACAGCCAAATAAATGAGAATGAAGAATTCTTTTTAAAACGCTTTAGAAAAACCTAACACATCTGGTTTGGCTTGTAAGCGCTGTTTAAACAACGATCTTGCCGTTATGCTAGATTCTAAATGTTTCTCAAAAATACTTGACATTCGCATTCGCATCCGCGGATGTTAGATGTTAGATATTCGCATCCGCATTCACATCGCGGATGTCTAAAATTCCACATTCGCAACATCCCTAATCTGTCTATATCTATCTTCTATACTAATTATATAAAGAGAAGTCCCTTTTTTGTGTAATAGGTAATCTCGTGAACGGCTGGTCCGATTTTCATGAAATCTTGTATATAAATAGCTTTGGGTAACCACCATGTTTAAGGCTAAAAAAATTTACTTTTTTCGGGTAGGTGGACCAGGGGCCGGTCTATTCAAAAAAATCTTATTATGGTCCGATTTGCTTAAAATTTGGTACGTAAGTAGCGTTTTGGCATATACTAGCATATATGATCCATTTTTTCCGGGAAGTGGTCCAGGGACCGATGTATTCGAAAAGATCGTATTTACGGACCGATTTTCTTAAAATTCGGTATGCGGGTAGCTTTTTAGCATATATTCGCACATGTGATCCATTTTTTCCGAGAAGTGGACCAGGGACCGATCAATTCAAAAAAAAATCGCATTTATGGTCCGATTTGCTTAAAATTCGGTATGTAAGTAGCTTTTTAGCATATATTGGCACATATGATCCATTTTTTCCGAGAAGTGGACCAGGGACCGATCTATTCGAAAAAATCGTATTTACGGTCCGGTTTGCTTAAAATTCGGTGCGTACGTAGCTTTTTAGCATGTATTAGCATATATGATCCAATTTTTCCGAGAAGTGGACCAGGGACCGATCTGTTCGAAAAAATCGCGTTTATGGTCCAATTTGATTAAAATTTGGTACGTAAGTAGCTTTTTAGCATATATTAGCATATATGATCCATGTTTTCCGAGAAGTGGACCAGGGACCGATCTATTCGAAGAAATCGTATTTATGGTCCGATTTGATTAAAATTCGGTACGCAGGTAGCTTTTTGCCTGGATAAGCTTATAGATTCCTGTTTTCCAATTTTCATGCAATTTCGAATATAAATAGCTTTGAGCAACGCCCATAGAGAATTAGTCACTAGGCAAGATTTTCTTGCGCCAATCAGAAACAACGGATACTGTCAAAATATAATTATAATATATAATATATCTCAACTAATATATATTTTGAAAGCCGTTTTTTAGTTTTCACAAGGCTCGAGAGCGGCTGAACCGATTTTTTTGAAACTGCCACCTGCCGCACGTGTCCCAAGGATGATTTTAGGCTAAAAGAAAACTATATGTAAAGGGGGCGTGGCACTTCCCTTACAAACCGAATTTCTCATGCTACATATCTCTGAGAGTGTGCATGGTAGAGCTTTGGAACTTGGTATGGAGATATACGAAATCAATCGCCTACCCTTGGAGAAAAATTTAAGCTATTGTAAAAAGGGGTGTTGCATCTCCCATACAAACCAAATTTTTCATACTACGTATCCCTGGAAGTGTTTATGGTAGAGTTCTGGAACTTAGTATGGAAATAACCGAAATCAATCGCATACCCTTGGAGGAAAATTTGAGCTATTGTATAAAGGGGTGTGGCATCTCCCATACAAACAGAATTTTTCATACTGCATATCTCTGGAAATCTTTTGGTAGAGTTCTGGAACTTTTTATGGAGATGTACAAAATAAATCGCATACTCTTGGATAAAAATTGGAACTATTTGAAAAGGGGGCGTGGTGTCTTCCATACAAACCAAATTTTTCATATTGCATATCTCTGGAAGTGTTCATGGTATAGTTCTGGAACTTGGTACGAAGATATTCGCAATCAACTCTTGAAGAAAAATTGGAACTATTGGAAAAGGGGGCGTGGCATCTTCCATACAAACCGAACTTTTCATACTGCCTATCTTTGGAAGTGTTCATGGTAGAGTTCTGGAACTTGGTATGGAGATATACGAAATCAATCGCATACTCATGAAGAAAGAGGGCAGCTGTTGTAAAGAGGGGCGTGGCACCTCCCACATAAATCGAATTTTTATACTGCATATCTCTGAAAGTATTCATGGTACAGTACTGGAACTTCGTATGGAGATATGTATGTAGTTGAAATCAAGCCCATACATATGGAGAACATTTGGGCTATTTGAAAAGGGGGTGTGAGGCCTACAAACGTACCGACCTTTAGCTATCTTTCAATGTATTTTTTAATTCTTCTGCAGGTTTGTTTGTGAGTGAAATCCTCCTAAATCGTTGTACGGATTTTAACGAAACTTTTTTGTGTTTGAGTTGGTCTCTGGATGGTTTAGTTTCACAATTTAATCCGACAGTTGGCGCTGTAGTTGAGTTATTACTAAAAATCTTATTTATGATCCGATTTGGCTAATGTTTTAAATATGTATGCAATACTATTGCAAAAACGTGCTGCCAAGTGGTGCTGAAGTCGAGCTATTACTAAAAATAGCCAAGTGAGAAAAGGGGCCGTGAAGGTCAGATTAAATCGACCTGTTGCACCATTGAGTATATCGAACGCTCCTGCGTTGCGTTTGGCCCAATGGATGTAATTTTCCAATATTATTATGCGTTCAAACTTTTAAGGTATTTCGTCTGAAATAAGTATATGTATATTGCATTTCTGTAGAACAATGATTCGCACCCATTTTGAAATTGCCACCTACTATACTGTAAAGCTTCTAGCACATTCACTATAGAACCGGGTCATTGTTGCCGCCAGGGAGTGAAGAGGAAAAAATTTATTTCGCTTTGCGAATAACCGTGCTATGAAATGCCGCACAACTGGAGAATTTCAAGAACGGATATAACGCTTTACTTAGGTTATTTAAAGCGGCAAATGACCACCAAACCATAATCTTAGCAGACAAATGTGCCAATGAAAATCGTAAACGTGAATTGTTGGTGAAAATGTTGGACCAAAAAGTTTCAATAAAATATATAAAAATTTTGGGCGGGACGAAGTTCGCCGGGTCTGCTAGTATGTACATATGCATGCATGCATTTAGTTTAATTAATTAGTAGAAATTGCCATTGAGCAAAAACGCATGAGTAAAAGAGGCGAGTTTTTTTTTGGCATTGACTTTTTTTGAGCTCAGTGACGTTTTGACGATTTTTCCCCCATAAAGACGATTTTTTATTTTAGTTTTTCCACTAAATGACATACGTACATATGTATGTAAAAAATTTGTTACAGGAAAACGTAATCCAAAATACAGCGATGCATTTATCTAGTTTTGTTCTACAACCGCGCTTTTAGTTAAATTAAATTTGTTCTAGAATTGTAACCAAATCGTTATACTATGTCTCCATTTTGAGATTTAGCCCTCTGGCGAAATTTAACCTTAAATCTTTTGAGATTTACCATATAAAATTAAATCTCGAAAGGCAGTAGATTTAAGTTAAATCTTCCTTAAATCTTCAATAATATTGATCACTAAATACAATTTGTTGGGTGTCGCAACCACAAATTCACATGCCATAAGTCAAATGACGTTTGTATTTTCAATATACAGTTGCGGACATTGAAATCTAGCCAATTAAAAGAAACATGCATTTTCTTGTTTTTTATATTTTGGTTAGTTTTAAAGGAAAATTATTAATATTTACATAACTTTGGTTGTAATAAATTAAGAATATATTATTTTAAGGACTACAAAATTCAGAAAATATGTTTTATGATAATATCATGTAGTCTTCTTCGCTTTCTAAAAATATCTTACGCGCTGCGACATGAAATTTATTAAATTCGGCAATGGTTCTGGTTTGATAACACTGCCCCAAGCATCCTCTAGAACTCAATTCGACACAAGCATATTTGCTAGCAGGCTCTTCATGATATGCCAAAGACCCGCGATTGGATATTCGGTACCCTCTTATGAAAAAGAAGAGTTATTTCCCCAACAGCTCTTTAAAAAATTTTCTTTGCGCAAATGATATTCTTTATTGTTTTGATAATTTTTCTTAAATTCGAGAAAATGATTCCGAATATTGTACCATTTGTTACATTTTCCAAACTATATATTACTAGCAGAACCGGCGAACTTCGTCCCGCCCAAAATTTTTATATATTTTATTGAAACTTTTTGGTCCAACATTTTCACCAACAATTCACGTTTACGATTTTCATTGGCACATTCGTCTGCTAAGATTATGGTTTGATGGTCATTTGCCGCTTTAAATAACCTAATAAATATCCGTGAAGAAGTTCTTGAAATGCTCCAGTTGTGCGGCATTTCATAGCACGGTTATTCGCAAAGCGAAATACATTTTTTTCTCTTCACTCCCTGGCGGCAACAATGACCCGGTTCTATAGTAAATGTCCTAGAAGCTTTACAGTATAGTTGGTGGCACTTTCAAAATGGGCGCGAATCATTGTTCTACAGAAATGCAATATACATATACTTATTTCAGACGAAATACCTTAAAAGTTTGAACGCATAGTAATATTGGAAAATCACATCCATTGGGCCAATCGCAACGCAGGAGCGTTCGATATACTCAATGGTGTATAGCAAATAATAAGTTATTGGTTGGAGTTTGATCACCAATTGGTTTACTTTATTGATTTCACTTTCTTTTATACCAAATTCTTACACTAACACTTACAAATTATTTACGAACTAGAATGTATACAAATATACTACTAATACCTACAAACTAACTACATAACTCTAAAATATGCTAAGTCAACATATGGTTGCAATAAATATATAAATATGTCAGTCGCATTGACAAACTGACGTTGTGGATCAGTTAGTCACTGCGACTGTCTTTGGCGGTGTCTTTGACCGTCCGCACAAGTGTAACAAGATCCTCGCTATGTGCGATGAATGCAGTCTTTGCATAAACTCCCGCTGAGTTCAATGTAACTGATTTGGGTAAACTGTTGTTTGTGTACATTCCTATTTGTTTATACATTACTTATGTGCACATGACAATTAAAGTAAAAAGGGCGATGTGCTTATGCTACACCTTCCCTCTTAAAAAAAAATAGATATATATATTTGTAGTCAACTATATATATCTATTTTACTGATTCAGTGAACCTTTTGATGTTTGTTTGGGTTGACAAAATTTTAATCGTTTTAGGATCTTGTTACCATTGTTTTGTTACGTGTTTTCCTTTTGTTTTTTTTTGTTTGTTTGTATATTTTATGTGATATTTGATTTTGTTTTCTTTTGGCTTGTGCCGTATATAAGGTTGAGTAAATTGGAATGCTTATGTGTATTATTATTTTTTTTTTTTTCTAAATTATTATTATGGATAAAGTGGCATGCTTATTTTTAAAGGTTTTAAATTGGTTTAAGCCTATTTTTATGAATTACGATTTCCTTTTTGTTTTTATTGCTATCTCCTATGCTATGTGGAATTAAAGTATAGTTGTTATTTTTATCAATGGTTTTAACTTTATAGTGTCCTGTATATCTATTCTCTAACTTATGGGAGGCCTCTTCTCTAACTAATACTAAATCTCCTATTTTAATTTCCTTACTATAGCTATTTTTGTCATAATTGGATTTTTGCTTTTCTTTAGCTTCTTGAATTAATTTGCTTGCTCTTTGCTGTGCTATTTGAAGTTTGTATTTTACTTCTTTGTCATACGCCTCATGGTTGTATACCGGGCTAATTTTATTTTCTTCCAAAAATTCATAATTTGGTGGTTGTTTTGCGAATATTAGTTCGAAAGGACAATAATTATGTGTTGTTGATGGCGTTGTATTGTAACAATAAGCGAAATACCTGAGGTATTCATCCCAATCGTCTTTGTCACTGGATATGTATGCACGCATATATTCGTTGAATGTCCGGTGACTGCGTTCTACAGTACCCAAAGTCTGGTGATGGTACGGTGTAGAAGTTTTATGCTCAATTTTTAACAATTTACACAGTTCTTTGAACAGGCTATTTTTGTATTCTGTGCCCATGTCTGTTAAAATTGTTTTCATTTGGCCATAAATCAGGATGAAATGCTCGAATATGGCTTTAGCGACAGTTGTTGCATGTTTGCTTGGAACTGGAATCGCTACCAAATATTTGGTTAGATCGCATATAATGGTAACTGCATATTCGTTTCCATTTATCGACTTTGGCAATGGGCCGACTGTGTCGATTTGTACAATATCAAAAGCCTTCGGAGGTGTTTCTGTTATTGTCATTGGTTCTTTGATATGTTTATTAATTTTATTTTTCTTGCAGTGGATGCAGTTCTTTACATATTTTCGTATGTCATTTTTCATATTCAGCCAGCTATATTTCTGCTTGATTTTATCTGTCATGCGATTTATTCCTGGGTGGCCACCACTAATAGGATCGTCATGATATTTGTGCAGAATTTCTTTAATTTTCCCGGGATTTGTCACACATATAACCTCTGGGGTTAGAGCGATTGTTAACTTTTTGAGAACTTTATTTCCCATTTCCATAAATTTGCCTACTGCAGTATAATTCTTTTTAAACAATTTGTCCCCTAAGGACAACTGTACTTGTACAAGTCCTAAATTGCCGGCTTCTCTTTCGAGCCTGGTAAAGAATTGTCCTAAGTCAATCTTATCCTCAACAATTAGGTTGCTTGTATCAAAATTGCTACAAATTTTCTTTCCTTTTTTGAAATATAATTTCGGAGGATTGAAAACGAGCTCGACATGTCTTTTTACTTCAAATTTATTTAGCGCTTCGTAAATTTTGGGGTTCTCTTTGTGACTTTCTTTGACTTCAGTTTTATTATTGGTCTTTTTAGCTGCTGATCTTGTTGTTATTTTAAATATTTTGTTTGCTTCCACTGACATATCTTTTAAATTTGTAATGGTTATGCGGGATAATGCATCCGCGATATGATTTTCTTTACCAGCTATATACTCCACCTCAAAATCGTACTCTTCTAAATCCAATCTTACTCGTGTCAGCTTAGATGAAGGACTTTTCATTGAAAATAGGTATGTTAATGGGCGATGGTCGGTTTTTACTAAGAATTTTCTACCATAGACGTATGGTCTGAAGAAGGTTATGGCCCAATGGATTGCTGCCAATTCTTTTTCTATTGTTGCTTTATTTATTTCACCTTTTGTGAATGACCTGGATGCGTAGGCAATTGGTAACTGTTTGCCATCATGTTCTTGGCTAAGGACTGCTCCACAAGCATACCCACTAGCATCTGTCGTTATGCAAAATTTTTTACCGAAGTCTGGGTATTGCAAAAGTGTTGGACTAATTAATGCTTCTTTTAAATAGACAAAGGCTTTTTGGCATTCTTCTGTCCATTCAAAAGTAACATTCTTTCTGCAAAGCCTAGTTAACTTTCTTGAATGTTCTGCAAAATTTGGTACAAATCTTCTGTAATAATTACAGAAGGCTACAAATCTTTTAACTTCGTCAGCTGTTTTTGGTGTTGGGTAATTTTGAACTGTTTCAAATTTGCTTGGGTCGGGTAATATTCCCTTGTTTGTGCATTTATGTCCTAAATATGTTACCTCTTGGCTGAAAAATAAACATTTATCTGGATGTAATTTTAAGTTGTATTTTCTGCAAGTAGAGAACACGTCTCTTAAATTTTTTAGCATGTGGTTTTCTGAACAACCTAATACAACTAAATCATCCATGTAGAGAAATGCTTGGGATGGTTTAAGGCCAGCGAATGCTAATGTCATCATTCGTTGGAATGAATTTGGGGCTACTTTCAATCCATATGGTAATCTTTTGAATCTATATGTGCCATTTTCAGCAGTGAATGAAGTAATGTCCCTAGAGTCTGGGTGTAATTCTATTTGATGAAAACCTGACATAAGGTCTAGGCATGAAAAATATTTTGCTCTTCCAAGTTGATCTAGAATGTCATCAATTCTTGGAAGGGGAAATTTATCTGCTGCTAATTTTTTATTTACTTGTCTGTAGTCAACAACCAATCTCCATCTTTTTTCTGTGTTTCCCGGAAGTGATTTTTTAGGAACTAATAAGACTGGACTATTATATTCCGAAATTGAAGGTTCTATGATATAATCTTTGATTAGCTTATTTATTTGTTTAGTTATTTCTCCTTTTTGTGTTTGGGGTAATCTATAATTTTTAATGTAAACGGGGGTGTCATCCTTCATATATAGTTTTTGTTTATACAAATTATTAGAAGTGATTGGTTCTGTTTCTAGTGCAAATATATCTATGAATTCTGTGCAAAGTGGTGTTAATTGAGCTTTAACAAAATTCGGAAAATTTTTGGTTAATCTTTTTAATTTTTCTGTATCTGTGCAACTTTTACTGTGTGTGGTTGATTTAATTAGTGTATAATCATCTAAATTTTCAGTATTAATTTTATAATTTTGAATAGTTGTGTTGTTATGTGTTGTGTTAATAATTCTAACGAAAGATTGCTCGTTATTTGTAATGGTATTTGCGATATAAATGCCATCGGATAGTTGTTGGTGTGGTATGAAAATGTTTTTGTTGTTTGTATTTATTTTAATTTGTCTAATAACTTCCGATCTAGCTGGAATTGTGATTGTGTTGACGGACAGACAGTTTGTTAGATTCATTGTTATTGTTTGAGGGAAATCATATGGTCTAAGGATTAGTTTATCCTCTGTTTTTCCATAATCTAGAATACAATTGTATTTCTTTATGAAATCTAGGCCTATTATTCCATCACATGGAATAGGAAAGTTGTCTTCTACAACATGAAATTTATGATAAATTAGAAGGTCATCGCCTTTTAGATCTGCTTTGATTGTGCCTAAAGTGCTAGTTATTCCCTGACCAATGCCTTTCAAATCTGTGATTTGTTCAGTATTTATTTTTTCTTTATTATTTATTTGCTGTTTTTTAATTATGGAGATATCGGCTCCAGTATCAATTAAAAAATTTGAGTATGAATTGTTTAATGATGTTCTTGTAGATATATAGCTGTTTAAATTTAGATTAAGTACGCATATTTTTCTTTTTGTTGATTTTGAAGTGGAGTTTCCTGGTTTTCCGTTGCGGTTATGGCGCGCACATTACGGTTCTGGTTGTAGGATCTATTGCCGTTTTGGGCTTGTGATCCTCTCCGGTTATTATTGTTGTTGTACGACCGCGAGTTATTGTTATATCTCGGTTGTGGTCTGAATCTCCGATTTTGGTAATTTCCATAGTTGTTACTACGGTAACCTCCACGGAAATTACTCCTGTACTGACCTTGCTGTCGTACATTTAAGATCGTATTTGAGCTGCCAGTGATTTCGGTACAACTATTAGTGAATTTCGATATTGCGTCGTTCATCGTTGTGAACGTACCTGCTTGCATAATCATTTTAACCTTGTCATTAGAGCAGTTTTTACACATGGCCTTAACTGCTGCCTGTGTTGAATATCTTGTGGCCAAGTCTGGGTTTAATCCATCAGAGATATATGCTCCTTCTAACGACCTTGTGATTTTTTCAATCTCTGCTGTGTATTGGTTAGCCGTTTTGCTACGCTGTTGGATGTTCAGTAGTTTAGCGGTCAAAACCTCCACTGATTCTCCCTTTATTGCGGTATGTAATTTGGTTCTTATTTGGGCGATTGTGGTCTCATTACTGATAAAATTTCTTGCTGTACCTTTCAGCTTTGTTTTTATCATGGTAATGGCCAATGCCTCGTGTGTATCCTTGATTTGCTCGAGTATATCAAGTGCATCTAGGAAGCTATGCAGATTTTCTGGTTTACCATCAAACTCTGGTAGTACTGACGAAGCAGTTTTGATAAATTCTACTACGGTTTGTGGCATTGTGACGTGTATTATCGGTATTTCTATTTTAAGTTCTTCCACCGGTGTGGCTTGAGTTAATGAAGGTGAGTTGGTTCGGCTAGGAACACGTTCAGACAGAAGTAGTACAAAATCTATTTGAATTTCTTCTTTTGTTGTATTTGGTACATCAAATTCTAGATTGTGTCTAGCTAGAGAAGATACAAGTTTATCTCGTACGGCGGAGAAAAATTGGTAAGCTTCTCTTTGATGTTCTTCGGTGAGTATGTTATTTACGGATTCGATCACCTGCCTTATGCCATTTAGAGCTTCTAAAATTATATTCAGATGCTTTGTTATGGTTTCTGGTG
>NW_016157286.1:285462-285767 GCF_001687245.7 Rhagoletis zephyria
AGGGGTGCTCACAGTTTGATGCTAAAGATGTCTCAAAATGTAGACGTCTACATTTTCAGACACAATTTGGAACGAACTGTGAACACCCCAAATGTTACTAATTTTACAAAAGTACCAATCGCTAATCATTACAAGGATGGTTTGTCTACACTGCATGCTTGGATTAGATGTTTTGAGTGTTTACTCACATCGCATACCGTTTAACATTTAAATCATAGATGGGCACACCAATACAGTCTCATTTTGTCATGGTATTCGTGAATCGCGCTGAGTAACAGTTGCCACTTTTCTATATTGTACAAAAG
>NW_016157286.1:287154-297765 GCF_001687245.7 Rhagoletis zephyria
ATCATATATGCTAATATATGCTAAAAAGCTACCTGCGTACTGAATTTTAAGCAAATCGGACCGTAAATACGATTTTTTCGAACAGATCAGTCCCTGGACCACTTCCCGGAAAAAATGGATTATATATGCTAGTATATGCTAAAAAGCTACTTACGTACCAAATTTTAAGCAAATCGGACCATAATAAATTTTCTTCGAATAGAACGGTCCCTGGTCGACCTACACGAAAAAAGTTAATTTTTTAGCCTAAAACATGGTGGTTACCGAAGGCTATTTATATACAAAATTTCATGAAAATCGGACGAACCGTTCACGAGATTACCTGTTACAAAAAAAAGGGACTTCGCTTTATATAATTAGTATAGAATAGATATAGATACGTATTTACCACGAATAATAATAAAGAATTCACATAATGGAACTCCGCTGCTAGTACCTTCCTTTTATCTGTCTGTATTTCAGTGTCCGCAACTGTATTTATGAAATCAGACATAAGAAAACCTCAAATATTTAAAAATGTGAACGTCANGAACCGTTCACGAGATTACCTGTTACAAATAAAAGGGACTTCGCTTTATATAATTAGTATAGAATAGATATAGATACGTATTTACCACGAATAATAATAAAGAATTCACATAATGGAACTCCGCTGCTAGTACCTTCCTTTTATCTGTCTGTATTTCAGTGTCCGCAACTGTATTTATGAAATCAGACATAAGAAAACCTCAAATATTTAAAAATGTGAACGTCAAACATATCTCGTTGTAGCAATGGAGACGGTTGTGATTTAGCAACTGGATTTATTAAATCTTGATAGCTGACACTGATTTGAAAGATACAGAAAAGTAGGAGAGTAAATTTGTTCAGTCAAAATTATCTATCAGTTAATAAATGCTAATGTTACACTAAGGTCCAATTTCAGATGGCCTACTTAAGTTGAGATCTTTTACAATTCATTTTCAGATCATACATTTAATCTGCACTGTTCAGCACAAAATATAAACAAACAAACAAATGCAACAAAAATTTCAAGTAACAAGCAGCAGTGCTGCCAATTTTTTGGCATGTTTAAACAAAGTTTATCTGAAACCCAACGAAAGCTAAATGGCATTTAAACAACAATTCACAATTAAACTTAAGTGCCGTCTAAATATTCATTTGGAATTGGCCCTAAGAGCCGTTTTCTCTAGTAACCTGTAACTTTAAAGCTCACTTTATATTTAAAGGTTGCACTAAAATTTATGATTGTGCCTAAAGTAAAGCATTTTATTCTCGGTTTCAAATTGGTTTACAACCAAGAAACATACATACGTCAAAAACCTATAATAGAAATGCCTAACTTTAGATAAAGCTTTATTTTTAATCCAACCTTTAAATAAAAAGTGGGCTTTAAAGTTAAAGGGTACTTCAGAAAACGGCTCTTAGGTCTTCACATCCATTTTGATAGTTTAGTTTCGTTTGGTGAACGCCCTTTTCAGTTTAATTTTGTTAGTCTGGTAAACTACGTTTATCAAAAGCGGATTCGTAGCTATTCTTCCTAAAAAAAAAATTAATTGCAATTGTAATTTAGACCATTAAATTTCAGGGCAATAATGTGCAAGTTTAGAGGGGCTACATAATCGCGTTGATTTTTAATATTTATTTTTTTTCTTGTAGACATTTGGTTAGGGGGTCGGTTGTCGAAAATGCTAAATTACGTTCTGCTAAGAAGGAGCATAGCAATACTCCAGCCTTGTTTGCGTTCATTACATTTTCAATGAAGTCTTAAAAAAGTCGCCTACTTTTTCAGACTTGTTATGCTGCTACAGCTTTTTTGAGGCTTTTGCGAGCGTGCGTGTTGCAATCAGTGTGCCGTTTTAGTTCTTTGGTGGCTAGATTTAGCTACCACATTCTTTTTTTGGCCACATAAATTTAAAATTGCCCCTAGNTCACAATTAAACTTAAGTGCCGTCTAAATATTCATTTGGAATTGGCCCTAAGAGCCGTTTTCTCTAGTAACCTGTAACTTTAAAGCTCACTTTATATTTAAAGGTTGCACTAAAATTTATGATTGTGCCTAAAGTAAAGCATTTTATTCTCGGTTTCAAATTGGTTTACAACCAAGAAACATACATACGTCAAAAACCTATAATAGAAATGCCTAACTTTAGATAAAGCTTTATTTTTAATCCAACCTTTAAATAAAAAGTGGGCTTTAAAGTTAAAGGGTACTTCAGAAAACGGCTCTTAGGTCTTCACATCCATTTTGATAGTTTAGTTTCGTTTGGTGAACGCCCTTTTCAGTTTAATTTTGTTAGTCTGGTAAACTACGTTTATCAAAAGCGGATTCGTAGCTATTCTTCCTAAAAAAAAAATTAATTGCAATTGTAATTTAGACCATTAAATTTCAGGGCAATAATGTGCAAGTTTAGAGGGGCTACATAATCGCGTTGATTTTTAATATTTATTTTTTTTCTTGTAGACATTTGGTTAGGGGGTCGGTTGTCGAAAATGCTAAATTACGTTCTGCTAAGAAGGAGCATAGCAATACTCCAGCCTTGTTTGCGTTCATTACATTTTCAATGAAGTCTTAAAAAAGTCGCCTACTTTTTCAGACTTGTTATGCTGCTACAGCTTTTTTGAGGCTTTTGCGAGCGTGCGTGTTGCAATCAGTGTGCCGTTTTAGTTCTTTGGTGGCTAGATTTAGCTACCACATTCTTTTTTTGGCCACATAAATTTAAAATTGCCCCTAGCCCTTTTGATGATTTTTTCATACTGGGCATGAAAAAGTTGTATATTCTTAATTTGATCTATTTTTTTTTGCATATATATATGTACTTAAGAGATGAATTTTTAAACTAAGAAAGACTGACATAGTATATGTATTGTATATTCCTTACGTTTTTATACATACATACTGTATAAGTGTTAGGGCTGTTTTTTAACTTATCTATTAACGATACGACATCCGATGAGGCGGCTCTTGGAGTGTTTGAGAGAAAGATTTTGCGGAAGATTTACTGGCCTTTACGCGTCGGCGACGGCGAGTACCGCAGACGATGGAATGATGAGCTGTATGAGCTTTAAAACGATGTGGACATAGTGCAGCGAATTAAAATACAGCGGCCCCTTTGGCTTGGTCATGTCGTTCGAATAGACACCGACGCTCCAGCTCTGAAAGTATTCAACTCGGAACCCGCTGGTGGTAGCAGAGGAAGAGGGAGGCCCCCACTGCGATGGAAAGATCAGGTGGAGAAGGACTTGGCTTCACTTGGCGTTTCCAATTGGCGTCAGTTGGCACAGAGGAGAAACGACTGGCGTGCTTTGCTGAACTCGGCCAAAATCGCTTAGGCGGTTACAGCGCCCAAGAAGAAGCAGAAGAAGATTAACGATTCAACTTTTTTTAGTTTAAACTGGCACTGAAAAACTGGCCCCTAATATGCTTCATTAGTTAAATGGCCCATCAAGTCGATTGACCGTGTATGTTCTTGTGGTGTGATTGTACCAGCTGCTGGTGCGACTTCAAAAATTATTTGAAAATTTTATGATTGTCGTGAGTGGTGAAATTAGCTAAATTTTCTAAGTAAAAAATATTTTGGCGGAAATTTCAAAGCCGTGATTGTGGAATATAAAGTCACGATATTGCAGTTGTAAATTAAAAAAAAAAACAATGTTTAGCAAAATGGTAGAAAAATTATGAAATTTCGGCTCAAATCATTTCGATCTTTCCTCGACCTCATTTGTAAAGAAATAAATATTGTACCAGCATGCTGGTAAGTTATATGCTTCGAGCTTGATGGTACAATCACTTGATCGATCCAGCAAGCTGGTGTCGTATATTTCCCCTTTTTTACGAAAAGGTTTTTGGTGTGTATATATGATTATGTATGTAAACAATTTTAGCTACCATTTTTAGCCACAACGACTTTTTTTAGCTCTTTTTTAGCACTTTTTTTAAAGAAATTTGGCTACCACTAAAAATGCTTCGCGGCAACACTGGTTGCAATAGAGCAGCTCTTCCTGCGGGGAGATTCTGTAACCAGTTAGCGACAAATTTCGGATCGCTATCGCACTTGTTGACGTAAAAATATTCATATCATACGTCAACAAAAGCGATACCGATCCGAAAATTGTCGCTAACTGGTTACAGAATCTCCTCCCTGATTTGGCTTTTAATGTGCAATTGCAAACATTACAATTAGTCTCGTAACCTCAAGTGTTTACACAACCAGCCTTTGTCCAAGAATCGAAAAAAAATGCGCGTACACTTGGTTTGCATCATATTTAAGTCATCTGTGTGCAAAGAATAAATATCTTTTTAAGCAGCTGCTGCAAAACACAAAGCTTGTAAAGATTTATTAAGAAAATAATTCAAAAACAGTTCTACTTACAAGATTTAGTAACAGAGAAAAGTTACTGGAAAGTCAAAAAAGGTAGTTTTTACACAAAAAACATCCAAACGTCAACAGGATTCAAAAAACGTCCAAATGACGTTAAAAGCGTCAACCTGGCAACGCTGCCCGTAATAGAAGTTAAACTTCCGAAAAAATACACATGTGTGCAGTAGAGACAATGAGACGAATACAGTTGCTTATTGTATCTAATGTTGGTACCAAGTTGCTACGTTTTTATCATTTTTCACATTTAATCTTTTTTTAATTTAAATTTTTTTTTGATACGAAGGATATGATCATTCTTTGTCGCTTTATTCTGTATTCGTAAAATTATATGTTTCAATGGAATTGAATTCAATGTTAAATATTTGAATAAATAATTCAGATTTAGATAGCGATTTTAGCAATTTACTTAAGGAAAATAAAACATTTCAGTTTTTGTTTGGATCTTCGTTGATTTTAAATTTGCTATCCTAAAATAATTGATATCAAATAAAGCACCTCTCTGAGGTAAAATTTTCGAGTGACATAAGCTGAACTAGAAACACAAAATTTATGATATCAAATTTTCGCTTTATTTCGTATTCGAAAAATTATATGTTTCAATGGACACATCGATTTGAATACATCATTTAGATTAAGATAACATATTAGCAATTTATTTGAGAAAAATAAATCATTTAGATTATTATTTGTATTTTCGTCGATTTTAAATTTCCTACCCCAAAATAATTGATATTAAATAAAACACCTATTTGAGGTAGAATTTTCGAGTGACGAAAGCTGAAATAAAAACACAAAATTTATGATATCAATTTCATGACGAATATTATACGCATTTTTTAACTGCCTTGGAAACGTACGGAAAATCCTTTTTATTTATTTGGAACGTTGCAAAATTCCGTCTACTGCTAGAAACACAAAATAAAAAACAGAACTTTGCGACGATCCGTATGAATAAAATAGATTTTCCGTACGTTTCCAATGCGGTTAAAAAATGCGTATAATATTCGTCACGAAATTGATACCATAAATTTTGTGTTTCTAGTTCAGCTTTCGTCACTCGAAAATTTTACTTCAAAGACTACTACTACTAAATATATCAGCATGGGCGTAGCCAGGTAGGGACAGGGGGGTGCTCGAGCCTCCCCCCCTAACTTTAAAATTTTCCTTATATATATTTAAATAGTACCCTGAAATGCCAGCTTAATAGGGTCGAGC
Source organism: Rhagoletis zephyria (assembly GCF_001687245.7). Lineage (NCBI taxonomy): Eukaryota > Metazoa > Arthropoda > Insecta > Diptera > Tephritidae > Rhagoletis > Rhagoletis zephyria. Next base: position 292,752 of record NW_016157286.1, read on the forward strand.
CCTATAAAATTTTGAATATTTAGCGGCAAATGCAGATGTGCTTAAGAGCGAAAAACACCACACACACGTGGCTTGACAAACCAAGCGAAATATCCCTTTGCTTAAAGCTATTTATATAGTGTATTTATACAGTTTGTCAAGCCGTTTGAGAGAAATGTGAACAAAAATCAAAATTTTTTGATTTTCTGGCCACCATGTTGACGTTTGCTCAAACCGCTTACGTTGTGTATGGTAAAATCGCCTCATTCGAAAAGAATTTTCACCGACTGAGGACGGAAGGGAGAAAAATCGAAGAAAACCAAGCTCCGGAACCGGAAGAAAACTAAAATTCTTTGCTTGAACGAGTCATGTTTGCATGGTGTATGGCAAAATGGGAAAAGTAGGTTTAAAGAATGTGTGACAAGTCGCCTGTGTGGTGTATTTCGCTCTTCAGAAAGTTTTTTGTTCAAAAATTTGCCGAGCGATTTAACAACTCTATTGTGCAAAACATTTGTTGTCTGCAAATATGTCTAGAGAATATTCCTAAAAATAAAAATCCTCAAAAAATACTCAAGCGTACCTGAAATTCCTCACATTTTGAGGAATTACTCACAAAGTGGTCACACTGACCTAGAGGAAAGTCAGCAGACTTCACCAAAGGCGGAAGCGGTAAGTTGACAGCAGGGACCGAAAATAACAGTTATGTAAAAAAAATTTCACTAAAAAATTATTATGAGAAAGCTGTAGCGTACAGAACTTTTAAATGCCAAAATGCTTGATTTTTTTCAAATTTGTTTTGATTGCAAATTTTGACGAAAAAGGTAAGAAGTATCAGTTATTTTTTAACCCATACAATTAAATTCAACTTAATGTGTTAGATATTTTTTCTGCGTTTCAAAACAGTTTTACTTGGATTTTTATTTTTCTGTCCTAAAATAAAAGTCCGTATATGACAGAAAACTTAATTATCGTTGAAAAAAGTCACCTTAACAGCCAATTTCACCAGATTCATTAAAGTGAAAATTACTTTGATTTTCGAATTTTTGGTTTCACCAATCCATTTTAATTTGTTTTTAATTTCGATTTAAGTGACCTATGCTCTTCACTTAAATAAAAATTAAATCAGAATATCCACACTCGGAGGTGTGGTTAATCACCTGCTCATTGTGTATCTGCTGCTTACTTGTATACCAGCCCTGCTTTTACAACACAGCGTGCCAAAGCTTTCAAAAGCTCTCAGTACAAATGAAAGCTTTCGCTGGCCTAGTCTGTTTTACAACCACTTTTTACTCACTCAAATATATACATACATACCTTATTGAAAATGAAAATAATTTAAACGAGAATAAAAAAAAAAATTAAATTAAAGTTAATTTCCACTTAAATGAGTTTGCTGAAACTGGCTGTAAGACTTTTATGTGCATTTCTTTTATTTTAATTTCTGTTTTAAAATATTTTCTGTTGAGTTTTAGGCTAGTCGAACAGTCTATGGAGAGTTCATAGTTTTATGTCACATCTTGTGGCAAATTCTGTGTCTAGTTCGATTTTTGTTTTTCCATAAACAAAAATAACAATATTAAAACTAAATTAAATATTTTCGATGGGTCGTTCTTTGTAACCAAGTTATATTACATACTAGCAAATGCCTGGCTTGCTTCGCGACGCCTTATAAGAACTTATAAGACAGGCACAAAACATTCCTTATTTAGAACTTGATGGTTGACTTAACTTCTAGGATTTTGGCCTTCATAGATTCGGTATAATTCAAAAGACCAGGAAATTTGACAGCCTTGTTCAAACCTGGACGCAACAGGCGTGGGACTTATTTCAGCATCGATTCTGAAGCCAATAAAGCATCCTTTGACTTCGCTAGTTTCTTCACCCACTTCTTATTTCTTCTTATTTTCAGTCAATTGCTTTAGAGCTTCAGCATCCATGCATGCATGGTGTCGATTGCTTTTCACCTCGGTACAATGCTGCTGGTCGATGAGGACACACCTTCATCTTTGGCTGGGGAATGTGCTTCACCTTAATAGATTTGGAGAAACGCTCATCGTTTTGTGTGCTGTACTTTTTGCGAATAACTTTTAATTCCATAGTCTCCAAGAATCCACGATTTCCACGCTTTTGTGGAAGAGCTCCAAAACTCCATTAACCGGCTCGTCGAGTGTATCTCGTGATACCTTTTGATGCCACGTCTGCGTTTTATGACGATCGATCGTGAAGGTGAAGTAATAAGCCAGCATTCTCTGTTCATTTTCTGACGTTCGGCTGCCTTATATTTCACAATGTCGCCTTTATTCGTTGAACGTTTTATGTGTTGCTTCTTTGGAAGTATTTGCACATATTTTGGGGGCAATTTGGCCAATTATTATTTGCTTGCAACATTATTTTTTTCTAAAATTTTCCGTTTGAGCTTTGGTGGAAAATTTGTTTTTTTTTCTAAAATTTTCGTTTGAATTTTTGCGGAAAAGTACTATATAATTTATTTGTGATTAAAAAATTAATAATGCCTAAGCCAAGCTGTGTAATTTGCAGAAAAACGTGGACTTACGTCCGTTTGTTCCATTCACCAGCGGAGCAGGTTAGGCTAAATAAGTTTGGAATGTGAAAAAGCTATTTTTAACTGCAGGATAAATTATTTAAATAAGCCTCCCATGTATACCTATTTAAATTTATTTATTTAAGCCTTATAACTATTAATATCATGTGTTGCGTTTTTGTATTCACGTTGCTGATTTCATGTATCTAATTTTATCTCTTCATAAAATTATCAAGATTTATCTGTGGATCCGTCGGTGAGTCAGTGAGAAGTATTCTTTCTTTTTTATCTTTTTTACTAATTTCACCATTTTGAAAAGTGTTTTTGCTTCAAGACATCGAGTTGTACGGCACTAACTGTCACTTTTAACTGGTTACTTTTATTAAGATTTTTGCATGCATTTATTTGTGAAAAATATTTTTTACTAATTTCCCCATTTTAACATATGTATTTTTCTGCCTAAAAATATCAGTTTGTGCGGCATTATCATGATGTTTTGAAACCGTATTTGGGCCTTTCATCTAGAATGATATAGACACTTCTCAATCTGGGTGGTCTTCAGTATCTACGTTCTTGATTGCTTCTCTTAGTCTGAACTATTCTGTGGATTTAGTACATCACATTACTCTTATTAGCGTCAAAATCTTTATTTAAGTTTCTAATTATAATTTATTACATTGGCTGTAAATCCTTAAAGCTCTTTGTTATTGTTAGTGTACAAGCGTAATCCATAAAATTGTTTAGCTTCTACATATCTAATTTGAATAAAAATAGTAAATTATGCTTAGTTAATTTAAATGGCTCTTTTATTTTACAAATAGGGATATTTCAAAAGAAAATTTTATTATTATGTATGTATATATATTAAATAAAAAACCCCTTTTGTAGTCAAAATATTTCTGGCCTTTACCCCTTAAAAAAATCGAAGGGGCGAACACTTCCAATAAGGTAGTGTCAAATCTTCCTTCTCGCTCTTATTACTTCACCTGGTATTATTCCACCATGTGATTGGGTTTATATTTAATTTTGCATGTGTAATTTTGTTTATTTTGAAAAAATTCTTTTCACGTTTAATTTGAAAATTTCCAAAAACTTTCCATGATCACTCACAATCAGCGTTGCCGAATTGACGATTTCGTCGTAATTTTGACGTTTTTTTAACTCAATGACGTTTTGACGATTTTTCCCCCGTAGTGACGATTTTTTATTTTAGTTTTTCCTCTAAATTACAAATGTGTGTAATAAAAAAATTTGTTACAGGAAAACGTTATCCAAAATTCAACCATGCATTTATCTAGTTTTGTGCTACAACCATGCTTTTAGTTACATATGTGACCTGGTCTACGAAAAGGGAGCTTACGTGCGAAAACTAGTTTTCTGTGAAAAAGCTGTTAAAAGTAAGCAACTCGTTTCGTCAGTTTCTCATTATCTCGTTAATTGTTCTCCGCGCCGGACGTCCAGTAAGTGTTGTTGTTGGTCCAGTAAGTGTTGTTGTTGGTCGGAATATTATTATAGTTCATCGTGTAAGTTGCTAGTGTGGAACATTTAAAAAAGTAACACTGAAGAAGTGACGTTTACTGTTTCTGTTGATTATCGTCTTCGCATTTCGCATGAAATGAAACATGAGTGTTGATGAGGAGTTCAGTGCCGTATACGGACAATATTTCCATGAAAAGGATGATGAAAACGATGATGAAAACTATGAAGAGAGCGATGATGATGAAGACGAAGTATGTGTATCTCAGGCAGAAGATGATACCGAACAAACTTTTGTTAAGATGGACCTGTATGTTGTTGATGTAAAGGAGGAGGAGCTGGTAACAAAATTTCTGTCAAAAGATTGTTGTAATAATGAATGCCATACACTGATACCACGGGAAATGATCGAGAGTACGCGGAACAATTGTTTAGAGATGTCGAAAAATGAACTTGATTTAGTGATACTAAGTCACATCGAAGCTGGAATTATGAGTAACGAAAAGCTAGAAAGTGTATACGCAAAGCTTGCTGGGCGGAAGAAATATGGACAGAGACAGGATACAGAAGTTATGAGGCATAGAATTCAATTTACCTTCTACAGAGTACCTGTTTGTCGTTCGTTTTTCCTTTTTGTACATGCCTGTACGACGAAGCGTTACGAAAATTTAGTACGTCATTTTCACGCACAGGGTGTAACAGTGCGCCAACACGGACTGGCAAATAAACCGAGTACACATCCAAAGTCATTTAAACCGGCTGACATCGAAAAAGCTGTTAAATTCATCGAGTCTATAGCCGATTTAATGGCTCTTCCACTGCCCGGACGACTCCCAAAATTTAAGGATTTTCGGATAATGAAACTGCCATCCAGCGAGACGAAGTCCTCAATTTATCGAAAATACATTTCTTCACTCAGAGATGACGAATTGAAGATGAGTAATTGCAGTTTTCGACGGATATGGTCCAAATACATACCCCATGTTACAGTTATGAAACCAGCGGATGATCTCTGCG
>NW_016157286.1:297775-303235 GCF_001687245.7 Rhagoletis zephyria
CGATCGTTACTTCGGTATTTTCAAAAGTAAGTATGCCGTCAGTAACATCGACACGTATGCAGATTTACTGCAGTGTGTCGAGGCATCATCACCTGGGGGTTATAATAAAGCTGTATCGGCTGAAAAAGTCGTCTGGTATGAATGGGACAGCTATTTTAAACCACTGTACAAGTCACTTGTTGGAATAACGCAATTCCATCATTTCATAATCTCTACAGATTGTGTAAAAACAAAGAAATTCGCAGACAGTGAAGAAGTGCAGTCCTTTAAGCTTCTGTTAAAACCTATCGATCCTGAAATGCCGAAAGTTATACAACCAGCCGGTTTATCTTTGGAACGTCAGTGGTACATCTATCACAATCTTCGCAGCTTAGTTTCGGATATATCTAAAGTAGATATTGTGGCTCCATTGCCGAAAGATTTGCCATCGAAGAAACGGAAGGCAAAAACTAGTGAAGATGTTCTCAAACCAGACGAGGAACCAGGTCCATCTTCCTCAGGATCAACATGTAAAAAGATCTCAAGGAAAACGACAACAAAGAAAAATACATAAACTACTCAGCATTATTATTTTTGGCCCATAATACGTTTTTCTAGTGTATAATCATGTCTTTATAGCTTATAATTCAATGTATTTTGTTCATTACCAATAAATTATATTTTGTCGTATTTTTACTCTTCTTTCTCTACATTTTTAGTACACTTCTAAGCAAGTTAGGATTTTCTGCTTTTCACCACGTGAAAAAGCATCTCATCTTCCATCCGAATCAACCAAAAAGTGAAAATTGATTTTTTGACACCTAAGCCCCCTTTCCGTAGACCAGGTCACATATATTAAATTTGTTCTAGAATTGTAACCAAATCGGTAATTTGCACTGCTGACACTGATTTAAAAGAAATAGAAAAAAGCAGGAGAGGGAATTTGTTCAGTCAAAATTTGGTTTTGTAATGTGTGGTTATATTTGTTGGGTCGCATGCATAAAAACTAAGCAAATGCTTTTTATTAAATTTCAGACCTTTTACTCAATTTGTTCAAATAAATTTAAGTTAGAGGTATGCAATTTTAAGAAAACGCAATTGCTTAGTTTTTATGCATACGACTCATTGTATGCAACTGTTTTGTATATCTTATTTTGTTAAAAAATACAATAAACAAAAATTTTACGATATTTTGGCCGAAATTACGATTTTTTTAGGGTAAAGTGACGATTTTCCAGCGAAAGTTTTCGACAACGCTGCTCACAATAGTGCCATAATTAAATTTGGCAGCACCTTACACAAAGTCGGATATCGTTATACGAGTTGGTTTCAACTCGGTTATAGAATTTTTTTACTCCTTACTTTCCTAAGCCTCAACCCCTACGTCGATGCTACTATAGTCGAAGATATCACATATAAATTTTGGTAGCGATTGGAGACGGTTAAGGCGTGTCGCACAGGGGGCAAAGCTCAGATTCCTCTATGGAGACTCAAAAAATTTAAATAAATTTTTTTTTTTCACTTAATACACAAAATCGATACCTAAAGTGGTATGAAGATATCGCATATAAATTTTGGCTCCGATTGGAGTCGGCCAGGGCCAGCCGCAGGATTTCTCTTTAGGGATGGTTTTATGTAAAGTCATTCGTAAAAACCAAAAATATCATTGTTTTATTTAGAGTATTCAGCATATTGTATTTAATTGTGGATATAATTCAGCACAACTCAAGGAAAAGTCACTTGCAATTCACCGAGGTACAGATAAATATTATTTTAATACCGAGTCAATATTAAAATCCAGATTGTGTGCTCGTTCCCTGTCCATGCCTCCAAATGCATGATGATATTAATTGAATTATTTTGCAAAACTTAACTAAATAGGGGAGCAAACGGAATTATGGACCACATAAAGAAAAATTTCTGTAGAAAAAACGGAAATTTGAATTTTTGGTCATTTTTAATGGATAATACAGCCCAACAAAAATAGAAAAAAAAATGTTTGAACCGCAAATGTTAAAGTTGTTTTTGATAGACTTTATGTGCTGATTACGAATCCTTAAGCATAAAGTTTTCATCAGCTCCAGATTTTGAAAAAAAAACGAGGTAAAAAGTTAACCTTTCTGCTTAAATTAAAGCTACTAGCCTCGACTGCTATCGCTAAAAATACCATTCCTGCACCTTGACTTTATGGTCACTTAGTCATTTGTTATATACTTTTATTTGTTTTTATTTTATTTTAGAAAAAAATCAGGAACAAGTTGAATAAAATTTTTGAACTTTTGTTATAGGCTTCAAAAAAAGTGTCATTCACATTGGTTATTGTGGCACACCAACTGTACATTGAATTCTTGTACAAAAATATATCTTTCTCATGATTCCAGAAAATTATAAAAATAATAAAATATTATAAAATTATTAGCACCAATAGCTGACACTACGAAAATACGAATAAGCCACAATACTCGCTAGTGTATTTTTTTTTTTAATTTTGTACGTTTCAAAAAATAAATAATAAGCATTCAAAAATAAAAACGTGTAATGTGCAAATATAGGACTTGACGTAAAACATACGTTTCATAAAAGTGCACGCAATCCTTTCATCGAAAGGGGTCAAAATCCAATGCATACAATAATATCTTTTCAAACCATATATGTAATACTTCTATATTGGCAGTAAGCTAACTTCTCAATGTGTAAGCATTCCGAAATCAAAGCGAGACAGTCTAGTACCGTTTTTGTCAATGTATTGTGTATTTGAGTGCCGTTTTTGTATATGTGTTGTGTACATGTTTATTTATAAACGTATGTGTTCCTTTTCTTTCGTACGTGTTTATTGATATATCTGTACTGTAGTGTTTTCGGACGGTACTAGCTCTTACTGCCAATATAGGAGTATTACATATATGTTTCAAACACAATATTTGACCTCAAGTTTTTTATATATTTATTGGTTTCCCTTCCCTAAAATTTGCTTTTGTTATTTATGGCTTTTAAACAATTACATATATTAAAAAAATTTCATTGAGCTTGAGGCCATTTCTATTTAATGAAAAAATTTTGTGGAAAAACAACAATAATTCACCCATAGGTGAATTTGTAGCTACTATCATGACATCTCCTCATCAGACTTCTTCACCGCGGTAACTCGGATATGAACCATTAGAAACGGCCTCAAACTCAATAAAAATTGTTGAGAACTAAAAATATTTTTTACCATTATTATCTTAAACTAAATGACGACAAATTTTTATGTAGATTTCCCTCCCACAGGGGGGGTTTAAACCCACAAAAAATGTATTTTTATTTTTTGAGTCTCTATAGAAGAATCTGAACTTTGCCCCATGTGCGACACGCTTTAACCGTCTCCAAGCGGCACCAAAATTTATATGTGATATCTGTGATCGTGGTATTACCGATTGAGGGGGTGAGACTGAAAAAATCGTTGATTTGATTTTTAAGGACCCCCCTAATGTAGATATGTACATATATATATGTACATATATGCTTTAAATGCCTCCAGTATGGCAACATGTCCAATGCTTTAAATGCCTCCAGTATGGCCACATGTCCCGTAGTTGCGGTAGCACATTGGACCGGTCGAATCAGTGCAGAAAGTGTGGCACTGAGGGGCACTTCGCTAAAGATTGTAAAAATAATCCACAGTGTATTCTGTGTAGAGCGGAAAAGAGAGAGAACATAGACCATATTACAGGCAGTTATAGATGCCCCGTTTTTAAGAAAGCTCTTAGAAACAGCAAAAAATGACAATAGTCAGAATAAACCTCAATCACTGTGAAGCAGCGCAAGATCTACTATCACAAACAGTAAGGGATCTTCAGGCAGACATGGCGATTATAAGCGAACCTTATAGGTGTAAAGATGACTGTGCGTGGGTTTGCGATAGTAAACAGGGTGCAGCTATATGGCTCTGTGGTGGACTCGCATTTCAAGGAAGGCACAGCATGGGTGAAGGTTTCGTTCGAGCTGAGGTAAACGGAATTAGCATTTTTAGTTGTTATGCAAGACCTAGCCTTACAAAAGAAGAGTATACCCTTATGCTGCGTAGCATTGCTGAAGAAGCAAACGGGAAATCCCCGCTAATTATCGCCGGTGACTTCAATGCGTGGGCAACAGAATGGGGTAGCAGACTAACAAATAAAAGAGGCGAGCTGCTGCTTGAAACTTTTGCCCAACTCGGCGTATCAATAGTAAACAGCGGGTCCACATACACCTTCCGCAAAATGGGAACTGGGTCAATTATTGACATAACGCTGGCGAGTGACTCCTTGGCCCAAAAAATTAATTGGAGAGTTAGTGAGGAGTATACCCACAGCGACCATCAGGCAATAATAATGGATATAACTCTGAGGCGACCCAAACAGATGCCAAATCTGACAGGCCCAAAATGGAAAGACAGTATGTTAGATGGAGAGGTCCTAGCCTGCATGATGGAAGAGTTCCAACACAAAGCTGGCTCGGTAGAAAGCGAGGTTGGACACCTGTTTCGTAACCTCGCATGCGCCTGTGATGCTGCTATGCCTCGAAGAGTGGCGAGGAAACAAAATTCCCCATGCTATTGGTGGAATAACGATATAAAAATACTTAGACGTCAGTGTCTGAGTGCTAGACGCAGAATGCAGCGTAGCAGAGGGAGGCCAGACTTGAACGAAAACCTACAATCTCTAAGAACGGCGAGGAAGAGCTTAAAAAACGCCATAAAAGTAAGCAAACGGGGAAGCTTTAAGAAAATATGCGAAGAAGCGGATGTAAACCCATGGGGCACGGCCTATAGAGTAGTAATGGCAAAAACTAAGGGCAAGAAAGCACCGAGTATCACGTGCCCAGAAAGGCTGCGCGATATAATAACGACTCTATTTCCACAAAGGGAAGAAGTCGTACCAAACTGTACACGATACGAAATTGTTGATGTCCCAGTTATTACGGTTAACGAATTAGAGTCCGCATGCAAGAAGATCCAAGACGGAAAAGCCCCTGGGCCAGACGGAATACCCAACAAGGCTTTAAAAGCTGCAATTAAAATGAGGCCAGATTTATTTGTAAATGTGTTTCAGACTTGTCTTAATGAGGGCATTTTCCCGAAAAGATGGAAGGTCCAAAACCTAGTCCTAATACCAAAGGGAAATAAGCAATCTGGGGAACCCTCGTCCTATCGGCCCATATGCCTATTGGACACACTGGGAAAAATCCTCGAAAAAATTATTTGCAACAGGCTTACATCGATCGCAGAAGAGAGACGCTTTCTGTCGCCACACCAGTTTGGCTTCAGGAAATCTCGTTCAACAATAGATGCTGTTAAATCAGTGGTTGACATAGCCAAAGAGGCCATCGAAGGGAAAAGGTGGCGTGGAGGCAAAAAGGAATACTGTGCTGTTATAACGCTAGATGTGAAAAACGCATTTAACACTTCGAGCTGGCAGCACATAATGGAAACCCTAATCAAAATGGAGGCCCCGAATTACA
>NW_016157286.1:303258-335040 GCF_001687245.7 Rhagoletis zephyria
TAGCAGAGGGAGGCCAGACTTGAACGAAAACCTACAATCTCTAAGAACGGCGAGGAAGAGCTTAAAAAACGCCATAAAAGTAAGCAAACGGGGAAGCTTTAAGAAAATATGCGAAGAAGCGGATGTAAACCCATGGGGCACGGCCTATAGAGTAGTAATGGCAAAAACTAAGGGCAAGAAAGCACCGAGTATCACGTGCCCAGAAAGGCTGCGCGATATAATAACGACTCTATTTCCACAAAGGGAAGAAGTCGTACCAAACTGTACACGATACGAAATTGTTGATGTCCCAGTTATTACGGTTAACGAATTAGAGTCCGCATGCAAGAAGATCCAAGACGGAAAAGCCCCTGGGCCAGACGGAATACCCAACAAGGCTTTAAAAGCTGCAATTAAAATGAGGCCAGATTTATTTGTAAATGTGTTTCAGACTTGTCTTAATGAGGGCATTTTCCCGAAAAGATGGAAGGTCCAAAACCTAGTCCTAATACCAAAGGGAAATAAGCAATCTGGGGAACCCTCGTCCTATCGGCCCATATGCCTATTGGACACACTGGGAAAAATCCTCGAAAAAATTATTTGCAACAGGCTTACATCGATCGCAGAAGAGAGACGCTTTCTGTCGCCACACCAGTTTGGCTTCAGGAAATCTCGTTCAACAATAGATGCTGTTAAATCAGTGGTTGACATAGCCAAAGAGGCCATCGAAGGGAAAAGGTGGCGTGGAGGCAAAAAGGAATACTGTGCTGTTATAACGCTAGATGTGAAAAACGCATTTAACACTGCGAGCTGGCAGCACATAATGGAAACCCTAATCAAAATGGAGGCCCCGAATTACATTATCAGAATAATTAGGTGCTATCTCTCCGAACGGGAACTAAAGTACCGGAGCGACAGAGGAATAGAGGCGTACAGTGTTTCCGCGGGGGTACCCCAAGGATCCGTTCTCGGGCCTCTCCTGTGGAACTTAATGTGACGAGGTTCTATCTATGCATCGATTTGCCTCCTCGGGCAAAAATAATAGGATTCGCAGACGACATAGCTGTAGTAATAGTAGCGAAGCATATACAGGATATTGAAAGGAAAGCCAGCGAAGCTATAAAGAGAGTGAAGGCATGGCTATCATCAAGATATCTAGAACTCGCTGATCACAAAACAGAGGCAGTATTGATAAGTAGCAGAAAGGCCATAGTGACAATAAGACTCAGTGTTGGATCAGAAACTATAATATCAAAGCCCGCAATCAAATATTTGGGGGTAATGATTGATGGCCGTTTAAACTTTAAGGTCCACCTGGAGTATGCAGCAAAGAAAGCATCGAATTTACAGGCATGCTTATCTAGAATGATGCCAAATATCGGCGGTCCCAAACATAGTAGAAGGGTATTGCTTAGTAGAGTGGTCAGCTCAGTCTTACTCTACGGTGCTCCAATTTGGGCTGAAGCAATGAGCCTAAAATATCATGCGAAGATACTCACATCTGTGTATCGCCTAAGCGCACTAAGGACTATTTGTGGATTCCGAACCATATCTGACGAAGCATCCTTCGTAATTGCCGGACTGATTCCCGTAGATATCCTGGCAAACGAGATGCAAAGAGTGTATAAGCGGGTATCTGCGGGAAGTACCAGTTTAAACCGAAAAGAAGTTATAGAGCAGGAAAGATGTCGCTCTATGGAGATCTGGCAAAAGCGTTGGGATGAATCGGAAAAGGGTAGGTGGACTCATAAGCTTATTCCATGCATTAAAAACTGGCTGGAAAGAGCCCACGGAGATTTAAACTACTACTTGACACAGTTTCTTTCGGGACATGGCCCCTACCGAGAGTATCTAAAAAGATTTGGGCATGGAGATTCCCCACACTGTCCGACTTGCACAGGCCTTGCTGAAAACGCGGAACACATAGTATTCTTTTGCCCTCGCTATGCCCCTGAAACCCGAAATATACTACAGGGTAGCAACATTGTAGACTACATGTTAGAATCAGCAGAGAACTGGCATAAAATGTGCGCACATATCTCTGGAATTCTTAAAGATCTAAGGCGATCTGAACAAGCTAGAACCGGTTAAATAACGTAGCGAGCCTGCTGGCCAACCAGCCCCGTGAGGTAATACCTTAAATGGCAATGCCGCGGGGAGAGTGGTTATTGGAGAGGTTTTAGTACGCAGGTGTAGCTGTGAGGCTGCAAGTCGTGCATACTACTATATAATAAAAATATGTACATATATATATATATATATATATAGTAAAAATTTTAAATAAGTATATACATACATACATATATTACGCAAATACCTTTCAATATTACTCATTTTCATTGGTTTTTGGTATAAATAAAACTAATCACATGTTTCTTGCCAACACGTTTGCTTAAGTAACTAAAAAGAAATTTTACCGGAGTTGAGCGTTCATTTGCCGCTTGTTTACAAAGAAACTAACTCGTTGTTATTTGATTGTTGAGGGTTATTATGTTTTTTATTAGAAGTGCAAAGCTACCGATGGCTCTACCATGTATAGAATATTTGGTGAGTGCAAATATATACAGATCATTAATTTAGACAAAACTACCAAAAAGAGGTTAGATATAATAAATTTTATCGGCTTGAGTATAAAACAAAAGATACAAGCGCTGACACTTCTCAATTAATTTAAAACTTCTATTTGGTTAAATATTAGGCAACCTATGTATTATTTGCATTTAGTTTTTCTTAGTCTATCTATATATAAATACGCCACAAAAAAAAAAAACCGGCTTTTATGAGGGCACCGTTCGCTCGATTTCAATGAAACATATGTACACCGATTGAAAGGATATAACTTCCTCTAATCCAGAAATGTTAATCCCGTTACATATGGGGCCTGGCATCTGACATACAGACTAAAATTTGAAAACCCATATACATATCTCTAAAACCTAATACCTAACCTCTAATTATGCTGGGTTCTGAAACTTGGAAAGGATGCATAAATAGTAAATACCGTACTTACAACAACTACGTAAAGTTTGTGTTCATTTTCTCACAACGTTCCCGAGCACTAACAATACACGACAGTCCGAAAAAATGTGCCTAAATGCAGGTCAATGTGTCAATTAATTAAAAATCGTCGATAGGTATCATTTCCTTTATAAAATATATATACAATACTTATTGCATATTAGAAACCAAGAAGTTCACGGAAACCCTTCCTTATATGCATTCTTTCTTTTATGAAGAGTACAAGAGTACACTCACTAGAAAGAACCTTTTTTATATACCCTTTAATTTCTGCATACTCTATACTTTAATAAATGTATTTAATCACAGATTAGTACAACATATTTCTTCTATGTTATATATATGTACTCGTATGTGCATCATTTTTACCGAAAATATCAGCGCGACATATTGCAAATTTTAACATATTAATAACCTTTTGTAAGATTTTGGCTTTTTTATAAAAATATAGTCAATTCAACCTCCAAAACTATAAAATCAAAGTTTCAAATTTTCTGCAAAACATTCTCATTAAAATTTGAAACTTTGTTGTCAGAATTTTTAGAAAACTTTCGAATATGCAATTTATAGTCCATTCAATTTTAGTATAACAAAGTGCAAGTTTAATGGGGCTAGGAATTCGCGTTGATTTTTAACATTTTTTTTTTTGCATTTTCTTAATACGTATTGTAATTGTGTGTACAAAAAAATTTGAGTATGCTTTACATATGAAGAAGAAAAAGTGTAACGCCTTCAACGAAAAAAGTTCCCAAAAATTAACGCGATTTTGAGCCATTTCATACTTCCACTTTATTATACTAAAATTGAATAGACTATGAAACTGCATACCCGAAAGTACTTGTGTAGTTTAAAAAAAATTACGTTGAACAAAAATCGTCGTTCAATCATTGTCATACCATTTTGAAATCCTTTTAAATACGCCAACTTTCAAAGTTACTTACCAAACTAGTGTAATAGGTACACTTTTTTTCATGTCAGTCAGTTAAAATTGGACGAAGCATTAAATTAAAATTTTTTTAGGCAAAATATGTACAGTTAAAGCTCTTATAGACGGACGCTCTCATAAGCGGACACCTCCTATAAGCGGACACATTCTTGGGAACGAACAATTTTTGGTTTCTTTCCATACAAAATGCTCTCCCATACACGGACTTTCCGATAAACGGACGCGGACACTCAAATATGTCTAGTTATGAAAAGAAATCTCCCATGAGCGGATGCGAGGCTCTAATAAGCCATAACGCCATAAATTAGAGTTTATTTACCATTCAATCTGCTTTTATCTAGTGAAGGATACGTATTATTTTAATTTAGGAACCCGTAATTTAATTTTCTTAAACTCGAATGTTAAAATAATTTTTTCCGAAATTCCCATAATCGGATATCCCCATAGGCGGACAAAAAGTAAGTGACCATCGGTGTCCGCTTATGGGAGCTTTCACTGTATTTTTCTTCCAAGCTAGATCAGTTTGCTATAAATTTTAGACGACAATTTACAAAAGCACTACTCAGAATTAAATAATAAAAATAAAATTGAGAAAAAGTAGAAAAGTGTAGTAACGATATTAAAAAAAACCATCACAGGGTTTCGATTTTTAGGTTTTTTTTTGAACACCTATAATTTAAATAATACAAGACATAGCTTTTTTTATTTTTCTGATAACTATTATGACCTGGCCTTTCTCCCTGTATGCTATATAGCTATATATGATATAACTATACGTGGCCTTTCCGTTGACTTATCCATCCGTATATTCCTACGCGGGTATAAACTTCTCAACGGGACCTCGGGTTTCATTCAAGTTGGAACTTTAGCATGAGTAGTGAGGTTTAAAAATGTAAAATTGATCCTGAGATTTTTTTTGAAAAAGTATATTTTTTCAGTGTAAATATTCTGGAAACTTTTAATACCACAGGCCTGCGATGATTTTCCCCTTAAAAAAAAAGTTAGTAATTTAGATAGTAGCTACAAAAAAATTATACAAAAATTCCATCACGTAAATTTTCTGAGAAAATTAGTTTATCAGTTTTCATTATGTCACCGCGAATTACCAGCGGTAACTGCGAAATTACATAAGTTTCTTTGATCTACTTAGTCGCTTTAGGGATAGGTTTAACAAGTACTGTTGTGTTTTTAAGTATTAATTAAATTTTTAAAATCTTTTAAAATTCTAAGATAAGAATATCATGAGGTCTCTCAATACACAGGCCTGTGTGGTTCTCCCTTAAAAACTAAGAAATTTGGGTAGGTATTAGGTACTACGCAACCAAAAAATAAAATAAAATTTCCATCACGAAAATTTTCCGAGAAAATTACTCTTATAATTTTTCTTAAAGCCTGATTTTGCCAACTTAACTTAACTAAACGGAACTTAAAAATCAAAATGAAACAGATTTCGACGTGGCATTAAGTTACGGCTGTTCAATTATAACCAACATCCATTCAAGATAATTTATAAGTAAGAGCCAGTAAGTTACGTTAAGTTGCCACAATCAGACCATTATTCTTACCGCTTATTACTAGCGGCCGCTGTGGTATAGTGGTTTGCGCTACCCCTCCGCAGGGCCTGGGTTCCCCTCGCTAGGGCAGGCACCTTGTCGTTGGTGCGGGGCTTAGCTGAATCGCCGATCAGCCCTCTTTGGTCTGGGGTAACCTTGACGCGCTCGTCCCTTATGCGCTGCCTTTTCTCCAGATTGGGGCTGCCTGCAAACGGTGACCAAGAACTGCCACCTCTTAAGCCAGGGTATGACGCGACACCATGCCCATTGGACGGTTTGCAGTCAGGAGGGAATAAACCGGTTGTATTATAACGGCGCAGGCCCGCATCGAGGAGTAACGGTGGCCTTATCGCGACATGGAGCGCTGGCGCGGCGGACCAGATGAGACCCTCTTCCATTATTTAGACTTACCATAACTAAACAACAAAAAAGAACAACAAAAACATCAAAAACAAACACCAAAACAACCGCGAAGACAGCAACTACAACAGTTACAACAGCTGCGAAAACATCAACAACAGTGGCGCAAAAACGGCCATGCATGGCAGTAACATGCTGGGCGGTGGTAAGTGCACCAGGAACAGGGGTAGATTCCTTGAAAGCCTAACCGAGGAAGAGGCTGCCCTCTTCGTTGAATATGTCAGAGAAGAAGAGAAGGCAAGTACCAGCAGTGGCGGCGTGGATCGGGCGCAGCATCGATCGGAAGGCCTTAAGGGAGCAGAAGCATTATCCCCTAAGAATAGGCACCGCTCCGCAAGCAGCCATCGAACTGTTGGTCGGCGTCGCTCCGGGAGTCGTGACCGCTCCGACAGTCGGTGCCGGTCCAAGGGCCGGCATCGCTTCAGCAGAAGGCACCGTTCAAGCAAGCAATCAGACCTCATCAGCGTCGCATGAGTCAGGGTGGCAGGTACAAGAACCTCCGGTCAACCGGGAGCCCTTGATGACCACCATCGAGTGGGGTGGAGCGTGAGGAAACGTGAGCACGAAGAGCGCAAACGCAGAGGTAACAGAGCTGCAAACGCTGGTAAGCAGCAGAGAAGTAAAAATGGTGAACTACCCGCGCCTGCTGAAAAGCAGAGAAGCGAGCAACAGCAACAGAGACTGAAAAGCAGAGAAGCGGGCAACAGCAGCAGAGACCCGCGCCCGCCAAGTGGCGGAGAAGCAGGGAAACCACAGGTGCCCGAACAGCAACTTTTACAGTTTCAGCGAAACGAACCAGCTTTAAGGTTACACCACCAGAGCCACCGTCCCCCAAATGGAAACGGGGGTCCACCCCCTCCGACAGAGTCTGGAGGGTCTGCGGGCCAGGGCCGGCCACAGGAAGGAACCACTCAGCAGCCCAGCAATTCTAATGTTCTTAAAGGCAGCCGGGTGGCTGTGATGCCCCGTGATTATCCTGCTGCTGCCCCATGCCTTGAGGACCCAACCAGACTTCAGGATGGCATCATGGGCGAGGTCCCAAAAGGGTGGAAGCACCCACTCACTTTGCGGCCGCGATTCCTACGTTGTTCCGTGCGTTCAGGCTATCCTCATTCGACTAGAAGCTGGCTGGAAGCCTTATAAACCGGCAAACAGTACGGTGGGCCTTGGACTCCTTCGAACGGAACAAGGCCCTGGGGGTGGATGGCGTCTGTTCAGTTTGGCTGGAGCAGGGCATAGAGATCTGACTCCCGCATCTTGTGGATATTATGAAGGGCAGTCATTATTAAAGAGGCACCCTCTCAACGTCCACCTACCACACTTCGGTACTCAGAAACCTTCACTAAAAGTAGTAATGAGACTGCAGACGCTTTATTTAAACACTTTACCCGGATGACTTCGATGATACCACGTCACACCACCATTCTTTGCGTGAGAATTTGAAAAATCTCTTAGATACTGATAATGATGTGGTGTTTACTGAGGACGAAGTTTTGGAAGCTCTCAACGCTATGAGCCAAAACAGGGCGCCTGGACCTGATCATCTAACGCCCGATATATGCCTGGCGTTTGCAAAAAGCAATTTAACCCTCCTTAACAAGTCCTACTTTGGACTGAGAAGGCAATTCAGGAGTAAAGTCCTCTCTCGACGTACGAAAACCACGCTCTATAAGTCACTCATCATGCCCGTGCTGGTATATGGCGCAGAAGCGTGGACAATGACAACATCCGATGAGGCGGCTCTTGGAGTGTTTGATAGAAAGATTTTGCAGAAGACTTACGGGCCTTTACGCGTTGGCGACGGCGAGTACCGACGATGGAACGATGAGCTGTATGAGCTTTACAATGACATGGACATAGTGCAGCGAATTAAAATACAGCGGCTCCGTTGCCTTGGTCATGTCGTTCGAATG
This sequence comes from Rhagoletis zephyria, assembly GCF_001687245.7. NCBI lineage: Eukaryota > Metazoa > Arthropoda > Insecta > Diptera > Tephritidae > Rhagoletis > Rhagoletis zephyria. The sequence goes on from NW_016157286.1 coordinate 311,088, forward strand.
GACACCGACGCTCCAGCTCTGAAAGTATTCAACTCGGAACCCGCTGGTGGTAGCAGAGGAAGAGGGAGGCCTCCACTGCGATGGAAAGATCAGGTGGAGAAGGACTTGGCTTCACTTGGCGTTTCCAATTGGCGTCAGCTGGCACAGAGGAGAATCGACTGGCGTGCTTTGCTGAACTCGGCCAAAATCGCATGGGCGGTTACAGCGCCAAAGAAGAAGCAGAAGAATTGAACCTTCTTTACTGGGCTTTATAACGCTTGTTTTAAAATTGGTTACTTTCCAAAAATTCGGAAAAAGGCTTACGTCAAGATTATTCCCAAAGCAAATAAATCTGACATGAATTATCTATCATCATATCGACCTATTGGACTGCTTCCCGTATTTGGCAAGCTGTTGGAAAAACTTTTTATTAAACGATTCATATATTTTGCGGAAACACATGATCTGTGGTCATCGAATCAATTTGGATTCAAAGAACAAACATCCACGGTGTACTAATGCTATAGAGTTGACTCAAAGAAAAAAGCAGCAAAAGAGTCAATGCATATGCGAAACGTCGCGTCCCTGCTACTGCATAAAAAAGTATGACCAAAGGATGCATCCAAGCCTCTGTGTGCGGACCAACTTTCTGGAATATCATTCTAGACCAGAGGTTCCCCAACTTATTTTTCTTGTAGACCCCTTTCAAAACTTAACTGCTTTCGGTGGACCCCTGATGCTCATTTCTAACATATTCCCAAAGCTCATCAAAAAATATGAAGATTAAATCTAACGATATAATTTTACATCGCGGGTGAGTCCCAAAACTAAATTCGGAGTGGCAAAAATAAAAATAAAATATTTTCTTGTGTTCTATTTATTAAAATATAATCACAGCTCGTAAAGCCATGAAAGGTTTATTTCGCTCTGAGGAGTTATATTTTTTAAGAGCACTAAATAAACTCCTCAAATATTCGGCTCACTCATGAATTTGCATGTGATGTAATTGTCAAATAGGTTATTTGTGTTGATGGCATAATTTTAATTTTATCACTAACAGTTCTATTCTGCGCTGGTAATAAAAAGTTTGTAACCGGTAATTAAAGTGTCTGTAAATTTTTAAACCCTTTTCGCATTCTGTGTACTCTTGTAACCGGTAAATTTTGTTACCATCTCATAAGCTGGTAACAAAGTATTACCTCGTGAAATATGCAATGCCAGAATTTGCACAATTCTTCATAGCTGAATTGCTGAATATTTTAACTGCATTACCAACGTTCCTAGAATCGCGGTGACAAGAACTGGTAACATTTTTTGGTAATAAAATGTTCCGGTTACAAAATCTTCGGTAACGGGCAGAATAGACCTGTAAGAGTTTAGAAGTGATGCGAAAAATATTCGCCACTCGCACAAAACTTGAAACAACAAAACAAGAGACTGACCAAAAAGAAAAGACAATCTAGACAAATCGATGATAAATAAACAAGCAAGCAAGAAGCTCTTCAAAGCAGGATGGGCGAATGGAGTTGTCAATCATGCCTATCACAGTCAGGTGTTTGCGCCACGTGAAGTGACCAGTCAGGAGTCCCGTCTTATCAGTGCGAGGAAAAAAGATATACCTTCTGAGATTGAAGGCAACATGAGTTTTGCCCACCTGCATCCACTCGATGGCTCCCAGTCATTGCTGAGCGAAGTATCCACCCAGTTTGTGAGGGTGGCTTCGATGGTCGAAGTGGGGAGTGCTATAACTGGTTGCGGAACGAGGAATGCCTGGTCTGGGCCAACTGTGGCCAAAAGGTCGGATGTCTCATTTCCATGCACTCCCGAGTTGCCCGGCACCCAGAGTAAAGCAGGCTCGTTCGTTATCTTTACCAAAATAATTTAGTCGAGACTTGCATTGCCGAACTAGTTTGGAAGTAATTAAATAGAGGGCTGGTAAATGCCTTAAATGCACCTTGGCTGTACCTGTAGACACGTAAACTCCTTCCCCTCCACCTATTTTCCACCACGTAGTCTATGGCTTTGGGGGGTTGCAAATACCTCAGCCTGGAAGACTGAAGCATATTCCCTAAGAGAAAAAGTGAAGCTTATCCCCATTAACTTGGAAAAATACTCCGGATCCTAACCCTGAGTCAGTTTTGGAGCCATCAGTGAAGATTCGACAATGTACGAGGGCGGGATCAGTGCTGGAATTAAACCAGCATTCCCCCTTAGGGAACTTTCTCTCTCTAGAATCTCTTCAACAAAGGTTATGGTGGCGTACTATCCTGTAGCATTGAAAAGACACAAGTGTTCAAATATCTGCCACCGCCAATTTCCGTATCGCCTCACTCAGTGTTATACTAATATCCGTTTCTTTTTAGTCGGCAGGTGGCCTTTAAGGCTTCTGTGATGACACAAAGTTACGGTAAGTTTACCAGGGCGTCAAGAGCCCTTTACACCACTCAAAATAATTAAAGATAAATAAATAGGCTATCAAGCAACCATTTTGGTTCTTTGCTATCGAAACCAGATGAATTTTCGTGGACCCCCACTTACAACTCGTGGACCCCCATATTTTTTTTAACGCCAACGTAGACCCCCGTCGAGGACCCCTGGGCCACTTTGAGAATCACTGTTTTAGACGATCTGTTGAAATTGCCTTTGCCCAACGATTACGTTACTCAAGCATTCGCAGACGATGTCCTTCTTATTGTAAGTGCTAAATCTGTAGAAGAGCTTGAAAGAAACACTAATACTTCATTGCAGCTAATACATCCAAGCTCGGATTAACAGCAGGGCCGACGGGGCCGCGGCCTGGGGCCCCCACATTTGGAGGGCCCCCACAAGATGAAATGAATATGTATATAAAAATATAAAAAATGTAAAAAAAAATTGAAATGATAAAAAAATAGAAAATAATGGTTTAAAGAATTTCTCTGAAATGTAGATATTTTAATAAAATAATAGAAGGTGAACACTCTGCGATGTAATCGCAACTTGTGAAGCACTTATCCAATTCTATAATTTTTTTAAACTTGAAGTTTATTGTGCGAAGCTTAGGCTACGCAATCGGAGCCCTTTTGAAACCTTCTATTTGTATAACAACAACAACAACAACATTTTTAGAACACATAATATATATTTATACACTTTCTTATGCAATACGAACTCGTACACTTTTCTTTGTTCAAACAATTGATCTTTTTCCATCTCATACCTAATAATAATTGATCCTAATTCATTTTATTTTGCAATCAACTTAGTTTATATTCCGAATCTTCCTATGTAATGTACTACTCATATAATGTTTATATTTCGCTCAGATTTAATGAAATTGACTTCTTGCCCACAATCACATTAAAAATAGATGAAATGTTATCAGTTAAAGTCTTATATATATGATATATTTCACAAGTGCACTATAATATTTTCAAAATTTGGGGAATAAATTCTATAACCTTTTTCATATACCTGAAACAATTTTCATATCTTGTTTCACTACAGATTTCGCGAAACTCCATTAAATCTAAAATTGCACGAGTGAAAGATCTTTCTTCAAGATGAAATTAATCAAAAGTCGACTTCGAACATGTATGGGTGAAAACCGACTTGTGCATTTGGTTCTCTTGAGCTCCGAAAGAGATATACTGCGCGAACTAAGTTTCGATGATATCATTGCTGTATTTGCAGCAAAAAAATCACGGAAAGAGTAGTTTCAGTAAAGGAGTATCCTTTTTTAGTGTAATATACTGTGAACATGTATTAAATTTGAAGTACTTATTCCCTTGTTACTTTATTCAATGCGTCATCTTATTCTCTAACCTTATAATTATCTACTGCAAACTATACTTTTTTTTCTGAAAGAATAGTTTGAGATTGAGACTTTATAACCCCACATTCTTAATCCGGCCCTGAATACATCAATGGGGAATCGACGTTAAAATAGCTTTTGGTGAAGCAAAAACAAAAGTTATGGCTTTTACGAGAAAGCAAAACTAGCAGAAACTACGATTAATGGCGCTAATTTGAGTTTTGTTGAGGAGATGAAAGTTGGCGTCATCATCGATAATCACCTCAGGTTCAGCAAACATGCACGATACGTCATCGACAAAGTTCAGGGTACATTTAAAGATCGCTGCATATTTGTGCGACCTACATGGGGCATACATTCTGAAAATGTTGCTATACTTTATAGGCAGGTCGTTTAGCCAACTGTCATATAAACTGCTGCAATTTGGGGAAGAGCTACAAAGTATTACAATGTCTGTCGGATGCTAAGGGCATTTAAAAGAAGCTTTACAGTCTAAGCAATCAGGGCATTCCACATCATCTCGATTACTTCAGCACTAGCCCTGGCAAACTTTGTTCCATTACATCTCAAAGTAGAAGAAACTTTGAGAATAGATAAAATCAAGATGTCCGAAACCTTCAAAATACCTTCAGAGGATATTTCCATCCAGCAGCTGCATCCTGCCTCTCGCCAAACAATCAAGTATGGCACTGTGAAAACTCAGGATGAAACAAGTAACGTTCTCGACCATAATGCCATACAAATATATGCAGATAGCAGCAAACAGGAAGCTGGGGAGTGCGGTGCTGCATTTGTCATACATCACCGTGATGGACGATGGGAGGACGAAAGTTCAAGCTACATCGTTTTTGTACAGTATTTCAAGCGGAAGTTTTCGAAACAGACTGCGCTTTAGCATGGACCCAAACAAATCCTGACGAATTAAAGCTACAAATCTTTTGCGACAGTCAATCTTGCCTCGAAGAAATAAAAGATCGTAGCAATACCATGCCCCCATAGCATCTATCCACGAACGTCCATTTCAACTTCGACTGACACACTCCATACATTTTTACTAGATTTAAGCGCACGTTGCAATAGAAGGCAATGAAATAGCTGACAGCTACTTCAAAAAAGCGGCAGCCTCGCCAGATGATATGGCATTCACTCAATGCGCTATTTGTTCCGTTAAAAGTCAAATACATTTAGAAACGGCAGCAGCTTGGCAACAAGAATATTTTAATGCGTCAAATGGATCAACAACTACGACTTTCCTCCAATCTTCGGAGGATGCTAAAGTTTAGACGCAACTTTTCGGAGTTTCTTTTGCAATGACGTAATTTCTTACTGGCGACAGCAACAGACGCTCAGTAATTTGGTTCAGGAATGCCCCGGATACGCTAGAGCCCGTTTAAGCCATACTATGCTTTGTGACGAGCATCAAACGCCAGCCTATAATTTACAAGAAATTGCTAAACAACAAAACTTTATCGTCTCATTTAAAACATTTGTAACACTTATTATAAGTACGCTCAAAGAATTAAATGAATAATACTGTTTCTCACTTTTGTTTGTATTACATGTAACCAATAGAAAATATTTACATTTTTTTAGCCTTTATCCATTCGCAGGCAGTGTTATTTTAAAGGTTTGAACTTAACTTGTTAAAATATTTTAGTAAGTAGCGCAACATTGTTATATGAATTGAGAAAATAATACATATCTCAAAGCGCAGTTAGCGTGGAGAGACCACAGGAAAAAAACAGAGGTTAAGTATATGGGGCTTACCCAGGACTCCAAGCAGCTGTGGAGGACACATGTTGATGCGGCTACGACAGCGATGATGGTGTGTAAATGTCTTGCGGGAAAATCTTGGGGTGCTCTCCGAGGATCCTCAGATGGAGGGATTCGGCAAAGGCAAGCTAATTATTATCTAGGAACAGCGACAAGATAGGCACCCAGCTCCCCCTAGCTTTGTTCCCCAGGGGCGGCATTAACAGGGAGGCGGTCTTAAAAGAAACTTCAAGACCCACACCTACAACAAGGCGACCTGGTGTACCTGCATTATGAAGAGTCAAATACAGACGCCCACACTACAGTGGTACACTGATGGCTCTAAAGCACCGGAAGGAATTGGAGGTGGCGTGTACGGCCCTAGGCTGAAGCTTTCGGTGCCCCTGGGAACCATCCCTAGCATCTTTCAAGCGGAGGTCTACGCCATTAGTATGTTTGCTGAGATTAACATTCGCAGAAATTATAGGAACGAAAGGGTACTCATACTAAGCGATAGTCAGGCGGCACTTATGGCTCCCTCATCATTCGAGATCTAATCCTCCTTGATTTTGGAGTGTGTAGAGAGGCTTAATGCTCTGGGGGGTCGCAGGTAATGAGGAAGCTGATCATCTGGCCAAAATGGCCGCTGCCTCGACCCCGATAGGACCTGAGCCCTTCTTTGCAGTGGGACACAACACCGTAAACTTTACGGCGTAAAGGAAATGCTCATAAAGAAAATACCAAACTAAGAGAACTGCACTGGCATAACACTATGGATCTACGTAACACTATGGGTCTACGTAAGGAGAAACTAAGAATAATGAGAAGGTTTTTGACGAGCCATTGCAGGCTTAGAGTGCACCTATATAAACTGGTAATTTGGTCCAGTGACCTGTGTTGCTTCTGCGATGCGGCCAAGGAGACTATTTTACACCTTCTTATGGAGTGTGAGGCCGTTTCACGCAGGAGAAATAGGAGTATAGGGTACCTGTGGCCAAGAGAGGGGCACATACACTCACTTTCCCCGGTATTTATTATGAATTTTTTAGAGTCTCTGGGGCTGGTCGACGTGTTGTGATGAGCTAAGGGCATAATAGGCCTACCCGTCGCAGTACTATACCTAACTAACTATCTATCTATCAAGCCCGGTTCAAGATCACAAAATAAAAGAGCACAAATGGTTTTTTTCTAATAGTGATCACCCCCTCGGCAGTCAATGGCAAATCTCCGAGCGTATTTCTGCCACGAAAAACAGCTTCTCATAAAAATATAATCGGCATTCGGAGGCGGCGTAAAACTGTAGGTCCCTCCCCTTTGTGTGACAACATCAAGGCGCACGCCACAAATCGGAGGAGAAGCTCGGCCAAACACTAATTATTATTATTATTATTAACAACGAAATTGCAAACACTTATCTGATTTCCTTAGTCTCTTTAAGGATTTCTTTTAACTAATACTGTTAGTTTTTTTGAACAAAAAGTTAATTTTATATTAATTAATTTTTGAATTTTCATGCAAATTGCTAAAAACTTTAAAATATGCATGTCATTAATAAAAATAAATTTCGACGCGCAAGAAAGACATACAACATACAACATACAAGATATGATATATAAAAATTAACACAATTATTGGAAGGGAAAAAAAATTTTAATTTCGGAGGTCTGTGTTATTATGATATTTCCGTGGATTTTGTTTTGATGATGAAATTTTAAAGTATTACCAATTAAGACCAGAACAAAACCTTTACTATAACAAAAGCACTTTTGGTTAATATGACAGCTTAACTCGGGCAAGTGACTGCCGACCAAATCATATCCCGGGGGGAAGATTTGTATATAGTACTTTAAAGGGCGCCTAGAGAATAAAGGGATCATCACTATTCTAAGGAGTCCTATATTACTTTAGAACCAGATATACTTATTTGGTCGAATAATGTTTTTACTTGTGTCTTTGTGATATGTCCCACGTTGCGGCAATAATACTATTTACACACAAATCCACCGGCACCATATTAGCCACAGCTCTTGGATCACATCGTAATGTACGAATGACTCCCGTGCCAGCACCGGCAATGGCTCCCGTTGGGCCATAAAAGTTATCAATCCAACCGCAAACAGGATCTCGGTAAGTAGATATAACTGTTAAATAAAAAAAACCGGTTTGAAATGCTAGGATTAAAAAACAAAATCTATTAACAGATTTACCGATGCCAGGTCGAAACATGCCTACTGGCAAATTTTTACCATAGGTTTTAATTATGTCCTCTGCAACAGCTTTTGTGAAGGTGTAAGTGTTTGGCCATTTGCCTAATAGTCTGGAAGATGCATAGAAAACACGCGATTTTATTTGAAGATCTGCGAAATATGAACGAACTTACAGAGGCGTCATTGATTCCAACAGGTTCTCCGGTGTGCACTCTGTAAGTAGTATTAGGTTTTCGGAATTACTAGGCGGAGGATAAAACTTTTCATCAATTTGTCGTAGTGGGCATTGAGTATATGCTGTGGACACATGCAGTATACTTTTCAATTGCTTCATTTCACTGCAAAGTAACATGATATCCCGTGCTGCTTTCACATTTATTTGCATAGCCACTTTTAGTTTCTCGTCAAATCGAACTGTTGCTGCCATGTGAAAAACGATGTTAACACGCTGGATCAAAAGCTTTCGGTCTTCTTGACTCAGACCCAAACCTGGTAACATACAGTCGCCGGCTATGCCTTGAAACTGATGACGAAATTTTGGTGCCACTTTTTTCATAGCATTGAATATCTGTTAAGTAAATTATATTGAGTATTACTGAGTTTAATCATTACTGCCTAATAAAGCGTTCTCATTGAGGCATTAACTCGAGTTTATGGGCCATTTTGGAATTTTGGAATTTTGGAATACCAAAAATTTCGTTAAACTCGTTAAACTCTCTTTAAACACTACTTTTATTTGGAGTTTATGCGAATGCAACCTTTTTCACCCGATTTGGTTTGTATCTTTGATAATCCAAACCTGCAACCAACTTGCCGACAGTTAGTCTGTTCCCGTACTGCAGGATTTAATCTGAATTAGTCCGAGGTCGTTGTGTACACATATGTAAGTCTAAAATATCAACAATCTAGCGATGCAAAAAAGTGTGGCTCGATAGAAACTTTTGTGCTGATTTCAAAAAAAAATTTTCAAAAATTATCTGGCGAAAGTAAAGTATAAAGAAGATATCAATGGTTAAAGTTAAATTTTCTGATTTTTTTAAATAGTAATATCTTCTGAACATAACCTATTAAAAAACTAATGGCGTCAAAATAACGGTAATTAATTTGTCTTTCACGTATGTATATAACTTATATGATTGTTTTATAATTTTAGTCCGGAAATACTAAAAAACAAAATAAAATAAAAATATATTTCTTTAAATGGCGTTTATATAAAATTAGTTGCAATACGTCGCATAAAAGGCATTTAAGTTATGTTGAAATTAGCATCAACAATTTTTTAATCGGTTTAGTAGTCTCCGAGATATTAAACACATAAGAAATATATAAGTTGAACTTTAACCTCTTTTGTTGGCTTTGGTTTTTATATGAACCAAATAATTTTGATATAGTTGAAATTAGCGTAAAAAGTTCTATCGATCGTCATTTCGTGTTTTTTTATAGCTAAACGGTTGCTATTCTAGGCTAATGTGTGTGTGTGTTAAATCCTGTAATACGGGAACAGACTAAATGAGAATAAGAAAAAATAAACAAAAAAAAAATGTCAAATTAATATCCGAGTTTCTTAAACACCGCAATGTGAACGCTTGACAGTAGTTCATAAACTCGAAACGTTAAACTCGAGTTAAAGGCTCAATGAGAACGTAATATAACGCTTAGTATCCAGCTCTTAAGAAAAGCACTCTATATAAAAAACTGAAGAATGACGAAGAAATATTATTGTGTCAAATTTACTTAAGGCAGTACTCAGCTCTCAAAGAAAAGTATATATTCCCATTTTTCTAATTTTTTTCTAAGTAAAATATGAATATGGCAACGCAAACTCTGCGAAGAAATAAATATGACCGTATAAATTTCTTGAAGAAATAATATACAACATAATGTAATAGCAAATAATATAAGAAATAAAACGTGAAAACTACTTATCCGCCTTGATTCACATATGCCTAGTTTTTCTTGAACTTTTTCCTCTAAGCTGGATACTAAGATTTACCTTAAAGCGGTGATGCAGAAGTAACGATAAACAGGTATTTATATGCTTATATATATAGAGTGCTAAAATCATATATACATATGTATGTATTCTAGCCTGGCCATTTTTGTAACATCACTTAATGTCAATGAGTGCCGGGTTGAAACGGCTTCTATTTTACCTAAAACGCCAACTGGAAAATTTATCACCGATCCGGGAATTTTTGATGGACCCAAAAGTTGGTTAAAGTTGAACTTACTTATTTTTCTCATACAAGGTGCATAAAATACGCAAATACTATTATGCCGATTTTTAATGTGATGGAAATTTTTTGCGATATGAGTCAACAACTTGCAATATAAACTGAGGTTCTTCTTCATCGCATGTTAAAATACGGTTATAACCAGGGTTGCCACTGAACAAAAAAATATACTTACCATCCACTCGAAAAAAATCGACTAAATCTGGAAAATATCTACCAATAACTATTTTAGTTACCTATTTTTAAATTGTTTTTTAAGGAAATTTTTATTTGACTAAATGATGTGGTATTTGAGATCATATTAATAGAATCTGCTCGGTTTTCTTCAACCAAAAACGAAAGTGATGAAATTAAAAGCAACAACGAAACTTCATAATTTAAAAAACTTCAACTGGAGTTATTATAGACAAATACAGTGCCTCAAAAAAAATTCCCTATGTACTTTTTAATGATTTATTTTGGACCAAATTTCCGTCATCCCTTGTCAAGCTTGGTTTGCAGACAAACCGGTTTCGGCGTTGTGCCATCTTCAGTGTCATTTTTCGTTCTGTCTGGTTCGAGTTTTTGTCCTTGATTTATATTCTTTTATGTTAGGTAGTGTGATTTTCGTCGATGATTAATTTCTAGAAATGCCATGGTGTCCTTTTTTTAGAAGCAGGTTCATCTTCGCTGTCTCGATATTAACATCCGCTATATTGTCGCTGTATGGTTTTGCCTGCAGGTAGGTAATATTCAAATTCAAAAACATTTTGTCTAAATTTCGAACTTTTTACTCTGAATTTTTAAAACAATTTTGGGTATGCTGTTTTATACCGAACAATCATATCGTGTAATTACATACCTGTCCATTTTTACTTTTTATTTAAAGAATCATTCAAAATGTTTAAAATCAAAAGCACCTCAGGATTCCAGAAAAACAAGTTTTGAAAGGAGCACGAGATGCTCGCCTTTTATCGAAAGCGTTCGAACATTAATGCAATAAAGTAGACTACACTTTTGGAAAGTAATTTATAATATAAAGATGACTACCAAAAATTAAGCAGGAACTAAAATTGTATTTCTTTTTCAAACATCTACCAAAATGAGAAAAAATTTACCTTTTTACCAACCCAAATTTTTTCTACCAATTTCGGTAATAATTTACCAAATCGCAACACTGGTTATAACCTTCCATAAACTTGACGCCACGCTCCGCAGTGTCGTTTACGACGAGTACATTTTGAAGGAATTCCAAAGCTGTCTGTTATTCCTCATTGCCTTTCCTTACGGCTGGCTCGAGCTGAAGAAAGTCACATTGAATCTCGAAATTGGAAAACAAAAACTTGTTTTATAAGACACAAAATCAGATAAATCATATTTTAACAAATGTTGCACATTTGCAAACGTGCGGTATTTGACAAAAGCTACAACAGGATCCTTTTCTTTTAAACGATTCGCCATTTTTCGTTTAATTTCGAGTGAAACGCTGGAAGCGAAAAATGATAGCCCCACCGTTTCTAGGGTTAGATACCACAAGTGATTCTTTATCAAATACCGCTTAAGACACAATTTTATCGATTTCGGAATACTTGGAAACAGCACGTAAAAAATTCAAATCTTGATTGGGACACTAAGTAGAATTAGTGCCCCTATACCATACCTTGATATAAAGCTTAACGACAAAAATTTACATATCCCGAATACATCTAAACTCTCTCGAAGTCATATTAAACTGGGCACGAAATGTAAACATTTTTACACAATATATTGCTTTCGACATAAAGCCTGCATGAGATGTCGCACCACATGTTCGAAGGACACCGCCGTCGTCATCAAGGAACGTCATAGAAAGTTCCAAGAGGTCCTTATAATCCCCGCGTATTTGAGTGTGTTTTAGCTGTACTTGTAGTGTGGGTTCTTCACCAGTATATTCATCGACAAAATCATCAGTATATATTTCCATGGACTCAAATTCAATTTTGGTTTAATTTTCGAAGAAGATTTTAGTGAGGAAAAGATTTGATTTCGATAAAAATATATATAATTATAATACACAAGAGTAATTAATATATTATTTACAAATTTTTCCAATTTTGGCGTTTCAACATGTTTTGATATACCTGCTTCTTCCCTTTCTATTCTCAATTTCTCAATAATGCTAAACATTGAACTCTCTGCCGCTGCTTTTCCAAGAACACTTTGCCCTCTTCCTTCCTCATCTTTCTCAATGCATCGCAAGCCGCAAAGTCAAAAATATCGTCCAAAGCGCTTATGAAAACATCAAATTTTTTCTTCATTGCGGCTGCTATCTTTCCCGCCTTAACTTTGTTGAAAGTTTTCCAATCTTCGTACATTTTTAAAAGCTTGCCGGCGCATTTATGAGGATCGCGGATTGGTATACGCGCTTGTTTCCAAAATACCGACGCAGCATCAATCGCTACCCTACAAGACATCTGCCGGTCATATGACTTGTCATCTGACTGGGAGATCTGCAGCCTTTTGGCATCATATTTTACGTTAGAATTGAAGGAATTTCTGAAAAATCTGACCAGTTCTCTTTTGTACTTGTAATTTTGCATCCCTTTTCATCATATGACCTTGATTGATGTTAACTTAAGGTCTCTGTTTTACTGCCTTAAAATTGTAGGGCCATGTTTACAGCGTTCTTTATGTGTATTGGTTTTTATTTGAGTGTATTGAGAATCGGTCAGTCCAAAATATCCTTTTCTTGTAGGGTAGCTTTGCACTTTCTTTTGAGTTTAGAAACCTGTCTGTTTGACGGTAATTTGGCTCCTAAAATTTGGCGTGATACATGTCCAATCAAAGCAATTTTCCGTTGTTGCTCATCAGTTTTGCGTGTTTCAACTGACGAAACGATTAGATGATTCGTTTGTAAAACTCGAAATTAGCACGTAAATGAGTAAGTTTGGCACAAAATCTTGAAGCATTGTAATTCATATGATAACGGTTTCCTTCAAGCACAGGGTCGTTATATGTTTTTTATATAAGCACGGGGTTGCCATGTGTCATAAGGGTAAATTATTTCTAAATATTTTCTATATAGCAACAAAACAAAATCAACTTCAATAAGATTTCCTTTGATCAACTTAACCACCTTTTGGGTCCATCAATTATTTCTCGGAGAGGTTTCAAGATTTTCAAGAAATTTTTTTGCGTAAAATATAAACTTTTTCATCCCGGCGCTCATCAATACTACCATTGCTAAAAATTTTCTAACATATTGCGGCCACTCGAATGTATACGGATGTAATTATTTTTAAGAGATATAAGTATATACCTAGTCGAATAAGGTCAAGTCTTAAAACGGAAAATGGGAAGAAATTAAAGAAGAGCCGTTGCAACGCGATAACTAGCGCTCAATAACATTTACTTAAAGCCATAGAGATTTCATGGATCAGTAATTAACTCGCCGTAGTAAGTACCCACGACATGGCTGAAGTAGCCATACTTTTAACTAGGGATGAGCCGGGTGCCCGATAGATATCCGGAAGATATTTCTGTTATCCGACTATACGGCCGGATACTGGCTAAAACCCGGCCGGATTTCGATTACAGAAGATTCAATTTAAAAATCTAGTTCAGTTTTTTTTTGTATTTTTATAATCAAATTAATAGTCTCTAATTAGTTATTAGAGATAAAAATTTATATCTTTCATTACCTACAAGCTATTCTATTTCCAACATAAATGCTACCCGATGCACTAAACACTCTTTTTGAGCTCACTGAGGAAGGTGGTGCGCAGAGATACTTCATTACTTTGCGACTATGTTTCCACCAAATTAAAAAATCTTCTTGTCTGGGTAAAAGGGGAAGCTGTGAATATTTCTCCATTTCTAAATCGCTGCCTTTTTTCATGTGGCGTCGCTGCCGTATCTGCCCATCGTTTGGCTATCCACTTCACTGCAAAAACTGCAAGCAGCATCATAGCCGTTGGTGATTTCCTCAAATCATTGCCAAATATCCTGGTTAGCTCCCTCTTCAATAGAAGCTTTCACTATAGTTCGGTCTTTTTCATATGATTCAACTGGTTTCTTCATGCAAACTGATTTATATTTTCGAATTAGTTAATCACCATCAGCTTTATTGATGTCAGAAAAAAACGAGTTTTGAAACGGGGTTTACAAAATATTTCATCAAGGAAGCATTAAGGGACAATATGTAAGCACGCATAAAAGTTCGATTTTCATCACATTTTTTAATAAAAGTACCTCAACCACGCGTTTTTGCTTAGCGGCTATCATTGTTGTTTATTTTTTTCCTTCACGTTTCTTCTCTATTTACCAAAAAATACTCTATTAATCAGAGTTGCAGACGAAAAAGTTATCTTTTCAATAAAGGATTAGTTTATTACTTGGTATCCTGAATCCGGTTACTTATACTTTTAATGATAAATCTATGGCTTTAATATAGATTATGATGCAATAACTAATTTCAAAGGCCTGTGTATTTTAACTTACTTCGGTTGTTTTATTATCTATTTATGTTAAATTAAAATAAATGAAAAGGTAAAAATTAAATAATTTTACTCATAATACTTGTACTCATTTTACTCAACTTCGGTGTAAAAAAATTCATAACTCAAATTATTGTAGAGTGCACCCCATAACATTATACTTAAATATTGCGCAATACTCAGATCTACCACTGTGATTTTTTCCATTTTTTTTTGAGATGGCATATATTCAAAAACTAATTTTTATCAAAAAATTTGTATGTGGAAAATTTTTCAAAAAAAAAAAATTAAAAATAATTTTTTTTTCGTAGGGTATTTTGATGTGTGTATGTGCGATTTTATCGATAAAAACGTTTTAATTGCGTATGCATGTTCACTTTGAGCAAATTGTGAGCACTGGTTGGGGAAATCTTCGTTAGATTGGGCAAATCGCTAATTGGGCCCGAATTGGATCAAAATTAGAGCCCAATTGGGAAAAACTTTTGGCTCTGATCGGGCAACCTCAAAAAATTTCCAGCAAGGAAATTTTGTCATAATGGGCAACAATTTTGTGCCCTCAACTGGCACAAAAATCTGCTAGCATCATATAAGTGCATTTTCAGAAAAAAAATCATAACTCGAAAATGACGCATTTTAGCATATTGCTACTCGTACTGAAAATAGTTTATACTATTCCCTAATAGACAAAAAAGTTTGAGAGAAAAAAAAGATGTGGCAATTTGAAAAAATCAATTTGAAAAAAACATTTTTTGTTTGTTTATAAACAATAATTAATTATTAATAAACAATTACTGATGTTTAGTTCACTAGATCAATTCAGTAGATCAATTTCTGCAATTAAAAAAAAAATCGTTAAAATCCTTGCTTTTTTGCGGCAGTTATAAACGATTTCATCAAAAGTTGCTATTAAGAGAGGAAAAAAGAAGCGTTCGTACTCAAAAAGAAAAAAATTCATTATTCGAAAAATTCGCATTTCTGAGCGAAAAGAAAAAATACGTGTCCCCTTAAATTGTTCAAGAAACAATCCCTGTGAGTTTGATAGCAAACTTAAATTCACTTTCCCCCGGCCTGGGTGATTTGAGATGGAATGAGCCATATATATATATATATATATATATATACATATATCCACAGGGTTCTCGGAAACGGCTCTAACGATTTTGATGAAATTTTGTACACCGATAATGTTTTGGATTTTAAGGTTATCTGAGTAGGCAATATCTCCGAAGAGACTCGCATAAGGTTGCCACCTATTCGAAATTAGTTACAAATTAATAAAATATCATAATATGGGTATCAAATGGAAGCTATTTTAAAGATCCCTAATTAAAAAATATTTTTAATAAGGTTGCCTCCTATTTTGAATCGCATATATATTTAATTTTTTGTTTAGAAAAATGTAAAATATTACTTTTTATGGGTACCAAGAGAAGGCTCTTAAACAATGCTTTCCCTATACACAAAATATTATGTCTTAGGTGTAAGGTTGCCACTTATTTTCGATTCTACACAATTTATCTAAAACATCGCAATATGGATATCAAACGAAAGGTATTGTTGAGAACTTTGGTTAGAATATATTTTCGCTTTCGCATTCGCAATAATCAATGCGGATCTTTTGCGAATGCGAATATTGAAGGGACCGATAATAACAGTTATTTTTTTTACGAGTTAAACTTGGCCAAATATTTTTTATTCACAACCAAAAATTCCTTTCCGGACAATAAACAAACCGCTTATCCAAATTAAACAAGTTTGGTATCAAATGAAAGAGGACTTAAATGGCTTTAAAACTGAAATGTCCAATCAAGCAAAGTCACCTATTCAAAAATATTTCAATAAAAAATGTTAAATGATATAAAAATATATAAAAATAGATGTGGTAACCTTCGTTCGTTATTTTTGTTTAAAAGCTATTTCAGTCCTCTTTCACATGATACCAAATTTGCTTAATTTTGAAAAGCCCTTTATTTATTATCCTGAAAAAAACTTTCGCAATAAAAATACTAGGCCAAGTTTAACTTAAAAAATAACTGTTATTTTCGGTCCGTGGAATATTATGCAAGTGCAATGATAAAACGTATATCTGGCCAGTCATAGAAGAAAGGATCAAAAATGAATTACAAAAACTAAATTCTAAAAACGCTGTTGACGTTACTGGTTCTTCACATTCAGAAACAACCAAAAGAATGAGAATGAAGAATTCTTTGGAAAACAACGGTGTTTAAACAACGATCTTGCCATGATACCTGATTGTGAAGATGAAAGTCAGGAGGATACATCCGACAATTGCAGACTGATGCAATTCCCAAAAAAGTATTATTGCACCGCAATAAAAAAATAAAATAAATATAACTGAAAGTCCTCTCGACTGGTGCAGCGTCAATCGAAAAGAATTTACAATTTTGTCAAGTTTGAAATTTTTTAAGTTTTTCGCACCTTTCCGAAAACTACCGCTACATGGTAAGCAGTGGTAGTTTTACGTCTATTTCAAACATCTTCGATAGAACGTTCAGTTAGACATAATGGTATAAACTTATATAGATATATTTATTTATTTATTGTCTATGAACATACAAAGTTCTTACAGACTAGCAAATAACTTACATATGTATAAATAAAAAAGAAATAAAAATGGGAAAAATTTACTAGAAAATGGTATAATAATAATAATAGATTGGCGCTTACACATATGTTAGTGTTTGGCCGAGCTTCTCCTCCGATTTGTGGCGTGCGCCTTGATGTTGTCACACAAAGCGGAGGGACCTACAGTTTTACGCCGACTCCGAACGGCGATTGTATTTTTATGAGAAGCTGTTTTTCATGGCAGAAATAGCACTCGGAGGTTTCCATTGCCTGCCGAGGGACGACCGCTGTTAAGAAAAAACCTTTTTTCTAATATTTTTTGCGATGTTGCTTTGACCAGGGCTTGAACCCAGGTGCTGATGAGTGAAAGCGCGCACTGCTTACCACTACACCACAGCGGCCGAAATGGTATACAAAAGATTAAAAAAAGAGCCCTTCGACAATGAGAAGTCAAGAGCTACCGAGTTAGCAATGAGATTAAGATCCCGTGTAGCTCGCGCAATTGGAGCATTACTCGCAAAGATGGTTTTGTGATTCTCCCCGTAGAAGGGGTAAAAGTTGCGAAGGGTCCGCCGAGGAATATTGAAACTAATCCTATTTAGTAAGTAGGGACAATCAATAAGTCCATTAATGATACCGTATGTAAAAGCCAGAGATAGAACTGGCCTACGATTTCTTAAAGTTTTTAAATTGATTAGCGATAAGCGTGATTCATACGATGGAATCGGGGTCTGAAATCTCAGGAAGCGCAGGGCAAATTTCAGAAATACTTTTTGTACACGTTCAATTCTATTACTGTAAAGCTGATTACTAGGTCTCCAAACAACAACCGCATATTCTAAATGAGAACGAACATATGATGTATAAAGTAATTTCATAGTATACGGGTCAGAAAACTTAGTAGAGTTACGTCTAATGAAGCCAAGTACAGAGTAGGACTTAGAGGTAATATAGTTAATATGATATGACTACTAAATGAAAATTTGGAATTGAAGATAACCCCAAGATCTTTAATTTCAGAGACACAAAGCAAATCGCGGTTCAAAATACGATAAATGGTATTTAAGGGATTAAGTAGTCTGGAAAATGTAACACTAAAGCACTTTTTGATATTGAGTGAAAGACGAGATTTTAGGCACCATGTGTAAAGGCTATCGAGATCACGTTGAAGCAAGAATGCATCCGATGTATCCTTGACTATCGAAAATACTTTCAAGTCATCGGCGTAAAGTAGGTAGTTAGCAAATGAAAAACAACTAGTTACGTCATTAATAAATAACACGAAGAGAAGAGGGCCTAGGATGCTACCTTGAGGGACCCCAGAAGACGCTAAAAAAGGCTCTGAGTTGACACCTTCAAGAGAAACTACACACCGCCTATTACACAGGTAGGAATTAATCCAGTCCAAGAAAATAGAATGGAACCCCAAGCAAGCCAGTTTTTCAATTAAAATCTTGTGTGAAACCTTGTCAAAGGCTTTTGAGAAGTCGGTGTATATGCAATCCACCTGAAGGCCGGACGAAAGGGCCGCAATGCAATATTCACTAAAAACTGTGAGATTGGTAGCCGTAGATCTGCCACCGACAAAGCCATGCTGATTATGGCAAACAAGCGATTTCACTGCAAAGTTAATCTTATCTTTAACTATGTGCTCAAAAACTTTAGAAATCGTTGAGAGCTTAGAAATAGGCCGATAGTTGCGAACATCATTTTTTTTACCACTTTTAAAATTAGGGGTAATGGTGATTATTTTCCAATCATCCAATCAATCCCAGAGGGAAGAGATTTATTAAATATTAAACACAGAGGCTGAACCATCGCAGGGCAACTTTTTAATAAGAGAGCCGAAAGGCCATCAATATCCGTATGTGTAGAGGATTTAAGTGCAAGGATCCCCTTAGAGACATCCTCAGCGGAAAGACACAAGGAGCCAAAATCAAGCAATGAAGATATNAAAATACGATAAATGGTATTTAAGGGATTAAGTAGTCTGGAAAATGTAACACTAAAGCACTTTTTGATATTGAGTGAAAGACGAGATTTTAGGCACCATGTGTAAAGGCTATCGAGATCACGTTGAAGCAAGAATGCATCCGATGTATCCTTGACTATCGAAAATACTTTCAAGTCATCGGCGTAAAGTAGGTAGTTAGCAAATGAAAAACAACTAGTTACGTCATTAATAAATAACACGAAGAGAAGAGGGCCTAGGATGCTACCTTGAGGGACCCCAGAAGACGCTAAAAAAGGCTCTGAGTTGACACCTTCAAGAGAAACTACACACCGCCTATTACACAGGTAGGAATTAATCCAGTCCAAGAAAATAGAATGGAACCCCAAGCAAGCCAGTTTTTCAATTAAAATCTTGTGTGAAACCTTGTCAAAGGCTTTTGAGAAGTCGGTGTATATGCAATCCACCTGAAGGCCGGACGAAAGGGCCGCAATGCAATATTCACTAAAAACTGTGAGATTGGTAGCCGTAGATCTGCCACCGACAAAGCCATGCTGATTATGGCAAACAAGCGATTTCACAGCAAAGTTAATCTTATCTTTAACTATGTGCTCAAAAACTTTAGAAATCGTTGAGAGCTTAGAAATAGGCCGATAGTTGCGAACATCATTTTTTTTACCACTTTTAAAATTAGGGGTAATGGTGATTATTTTCCAATCATCCAATCAATCCCAGAGGAAAGCGATTTATTAAATATTAAACACAGAGGCTGAACCATCGCAGGGCAACTTTTTAATAAGAGAGCCGAAAGGCCATCAATATCCGTATGTGTAGAGGATTTAAGTGCAAGGATCCCCTTTGAAACATCCTATATGTGGGCGATATCACGCCCATTTTCCAAAATTCCATAATAACGTTACTTCTTTTCAAGGGATTGTTGTTAGTATCAATTTTGGGTAAAATTATCGTTATAAAAAGGTGGTCGTAATTTTAGTCAGATTTCAATAACTTTCAACGTTTCGCCTTTATGGGACAACCACAATAATTGTACCGATACACATTGATCGAACGGTTACCGAGATACACATATGTGGTCATAAGTGGGTGGGGTCACACCCATTTTTCAACATCTTTTATTATAAGCGTACTTTTTGCTATAGAATTATTGCAAACATCAATATTGAATAATAAAGCTTCAGTATTTACTGATTTATAGAAGCTTTCGTATTTCTCTAAATTACCGTTATGTGGGATGTGGGCGTGGTTATTATCCGATTTTTTAAATTTTCAGCCGTTTGGAATGCTTTGTGAAGGCCAACAACTGTGCCAAGTTTGGGAGAAGTTGGTGGAGCGGTTCCCAAGATATACACATGTAATCATAAGTTGGCTTGCGTACGCCCATTTTCCAAAAATTTATTATATTCTTATTTTTCGCCTAAAAATGGTTGTACATATCAATTTTGAGTGAGTAAGCTTCAGTAGTTACTAAAATATCGCAGTTTTCGTATTTCTGAAAACTAGCGTTATATGGGAGGTAGGCGTGGTTATCGTCCGATTTTTCCCATTTTCAATACCATCCGTCCCACGCTCAAAAGAAGTACACACACCAAGTTTCGTTAAGATATCTCAATTTTTACTCGAGTGATCGTGTGCACAGACGGTTACTCTTTTCATTCTGATCATTTATGTATGCTTTTGTCTATATCTGTCTCGATTAGTTTTGCCTGTTACAAACAACCGTTATGTGAACAAAGTTATAATAACCTTGCGTACAAGTGCGCTCGGGTATAAAAATACTTGACATCCGCATTCGCATCCGCGGATGTCTAAAATTCCACATTTGCAACATCCCTGATACATAGCACACATACGCTCAAGATATGTACAAGATATGTACTATTCATTCCAGCGTTCCAGTTGCCACCTAAATTTTAGAGTAAGGAATTTACTTAATAGATATGGAAATCCTTTTTTTTTTGGTTTATTTCCAAAATATTTTTTTAAAGCTATCCAAATCTTGAAAACTTTAAAAAATATATGCGCTCCGGGCAAAGCTCGGTCAACCTGGTACTACGTAGTAACACAAGAAACGAAAGAAGTAATTTTCTCGGAAAATCTACGTGAAGGAATTTATCTTAAAATTTTTTTGGTGTCGTAGTACCTATTTCCTACCCAAATCATAAAAAGTTTTTCGAGAGGAAAACCATGTAGGCCTGTGTAATTGAGTCAAGTTTTCTCAAGTGGGCCACCCAATGTTGACTTTTCGATATTTTATATTTCATTGACCTATTTCGAAAGTTAACATGGTGTGCTATATTGACACCAAAGATTTTGCGCAAATTTGTTTTCTTTTTTTGATGAGTTATTCGCAAACAAAATTTATGCAGGCTTTTACACTTTTTGCAATATTTCAGCAACCATTCATTCAAACCTTATGATTTTTTGACAGCGATTACTGGGCAACAAAATAAAGTGGTCAGTTTGTAGAATTTCAATTCTTGTTTTATAAAATTTTTTATTTTTTTAACCAATTGAATTTTTCTCCAACTTCGCATATACCTAAGAAAAAAATTCAAAAAGCAAAAAAAAAAAATTACTACCTTTGATTGAATTAAAGTTTTTTACTAAAAAATTAACCAAGTTTAAAAAAAATATAATACAACAATTTATGCAGGGTGAGTGGGTTCAAAATTCGAAATCAAGTTTAACACGATTTTTCATGTTTTTTTAGGGTGGGGAAATTTTTCAACATATGTATATCGTGTACATAAATTTAGAAATCACCGCAGTTTAAAATTGTTAGTGTTTTGTTAGTTTTTAATTTCTTGAATTTTCCCCTTTTTAATAACTTAAGTGGAATTCCAAAATTTTCTAAACTTTCAAAACTTTGTGAATTTGAGAAATTTTAGTAAACCCCAATAATTTAACATAATGATGAATACTAGATTTCTAGAAATTTTTTATTTTTCAAAAATTTTGAGAATTGTAGGAATTCTAACAAATTTTTTCTAAATAAAAGTGTCGAATATATGAAATTGATCAAACGAAATTAAAAGTTACCGAATGTTGAAAACATTTTCATATTTCGTCTTTTTTGAAAATTTAAAATTTTTTTGTATTTCTTGAAGATTAAAAAAAATTTTGGACGTTGATGTTTTCAAAACTTTCAAAAAATTTAAAATTTTCAGTTTGTTGTATCAATACAAAATTTTGAAAAGTCCAAAAAAGTGGAACAATTTTGGAATTTTTCAAAAATGTTAATATCTTTTAGAATTCTAAGAATTTTCTATTTTTTACACACAAGTACATGAACATAAGGATTTTTCCGACAATTTGTGATGTTTCACATTTTTACATTTTAGGATGGATTTTAGGATAAGTAAAATTCTCAAAATTTTGGAAAATATAGAAAATTTCTAAAATCTCAATAATTTTGTACATTTCAAAATATTCTCATTTTACCAAAATTTCTAGAATCTCCCAGATTTCGATAGAAAAATAAGAAATCTCAAGAAGTTTAATAATATTACAAATTTCAAAATTTTGGAATTTTCGTTGTTTTCTGAACCTGCGAAAATATTCAAACTTGCTGTGATTTCAACTGTGTAAAATAATACAAATTCGAAAATATAGCAAAAAAAGTAAAAATTGAAAATTAAGTACATAATTTCAAAATTTTGAAANAAAAATAAGAAATCTCAAGAAGTTTAATAATATTACAAATTTCAAAATTTTGGAATTTTCGTTGTTTTCTGAACCTGCGAAAATATTCAAACTTGCTGTGATTTCAACTGTGTAAAATAATACAAATTCGAAAATATAGCAAAAAAAGTAAAAATTGAAAATTAAGTACATAATTTCAAAATTTTGAAAATTCAGTGAATTCGAGAAACTGATAGGCCTACTTAAATAACATAATACTTCGAGCTTAACACACAGCTAAAATTTCAAACTCAAGTGAGATTTGACACACTTTTTCCATGAATTAAAATTTTCAAAAGCATCCATTCATCAAGTTTGTTCCCCAAGCTTCTCGAAGTCAATTCGAGTTACATATACGCGCTCCGCGAGTAAGTTTTCGAGTTACTTTGATATACGCTGACAGTTTGAACTTTGCTCGAGTTTTTCTACAAATAGCTTGTGGGACAAACCTGTTATATATTCTTGTAATGATATTTCACGATATTCAGTTGAATATTATGAAAATACATGTTACACAGTCTTGGGGGAGAAATTTCCCCAATTTCCCCTACCTGTGTCCGCAACTGATCGAGATCTAAAACTGCTCAGCTACAGAATTAAGTTCATCAGCTGATTTTATGTCTTTATGTTAATAATTCATTTATTGAGAGAGAATAGTATCGCTTCCTAGTGCTGAAAAGCAAATCAGACATATCAAATGTGCTGCAATGAGAGTGGCATGAGCAACGGAGTGGCTCGTGTTATTCAAAATTAGTTTTACAAATTTTCAGAAATAGGGGATAAAAGTGTCTTGATACACGGGAGGGAACATTAAGGCTAAGTTCACCCAGAAGCAGCGGACTTGAAATTGAGCCTGTCAGTAATTTAACCATAAAAATTGCACCAAGCATTTCCCTGCTACTCACGGTGGGCAGGAAGCGAAGATAGGTTGTATAAAAATGTCGACAAAATCTGAAAGCAGGGTTGTATTTGTTGATATCTTAAGATTAAGGATCCGCTTAAATTGAAATCCTAGCTGCTCCTGTTTTAAAGATATCCACATTTTATATACTTCTGATAGGATATATTTGCAAAAGAGGAAGGCGTACTTCTCGATAATTAGAGCATATTTATACGAAAAGAAATCTCATACAAATCTGTTCCCCTTTTTTAACTCACTAAAACGGATCAAATCAATGTGAAACATTTTCATTTTTNAAGTCCGACCTTAAAATGTCCCGGGTTTCATTTAAGTGTCCCGGTTTTCGATTTGATTGCACAAATTTTGCTTAAAAATGACTACGCTGAGAGAAAAA
>NW_016157286.1:335994-359564 GCF_001687245.7 Rhagoletis zephyria
GATATCTTTAAAACAGGAGCAGCTAGGATTTCAATTCAAAGGGATTCTTAACCTAAAAATATCAACAAATACAACCCTGCTTTCAGTTTTTGTCGACATTTTTATGCAACCTATCTTTGCTTCCTGCCCACCGTGTACTGACATGTGTAGGAAGCTTAATAAGTTTTAATCGGCTCGTATAAGGCGGAAGGTTATATTGAGAATCCCAACGCAAATTTCTTAAATCAAAAAGTAGGAATTGTTTTTGAATTGGTTCTATTTTGTCTGAGTAAATTTGATACCTTGGATTCCAAACCACCGAACCGTATTCCAGAATCGGTCTAACTAATGTTGTAAACAGGGTTTAAGTGATATAACGGTCACTAAATTCTTTTGACCATCGTTTCACAAATGAAAGTACACCTTTAGCCTTGTTGACTGTCACATTAATGTGAAGATTAAAATTAAGTTTCGGATCCATTGTGATACCAAGGTCCAAAAAATTGTATACCTGTTCCAAATTATGGTTATTTATTCTATAAGAAAGTGGATGAACAGCTCTTCGCGAGAAGCACATTACTTTACATTTTTCCCGATTTAGAGGCATAGCACCAATTAGCCATGCTGTTTAAGTCTGCTTGTGGCAAATGCTTTCCTTTAATTGATACGTACAATTTATAAAGTTTCACATCATCTGCGTACATTAAAATTTTTGAAAATTTTATATCTGTAGAAATATCGTTTATAAAAAGCAAGAACAGAATTGGGCCTAGATGGCTACCTTGCAAAACTCAGAGATAGTATTTTTAAACATTACCCTTTGTTATCTATTATAGAGGTATGAAGAGATCCAACGTAGAAAATTAGGTTGAAGACCAAGAAGATCAAGTTTATAGATGAGCAACGAGTGACATACTCTGTCAAATGCTTTACTGAAGTCGGTATATATAACATATTGTCGATGTTTTTGCAAAATCGCCCATGGACCAATTGCAAAACCGCCTATCCTACGGCACTCAAATTTTACGGGAGAGCGAAAAAACGATTTTTCTTTTAAGGCATTGCCTTGATAGGCGGTAGTTTCTCTAGCTATTATTTTACAAATCGTCTGTTTTAACAACGATTTATGATCTTTATGCATAAATCTCGATGCCTGGAGTTCATCGTTACCAAGTCTCATTTTTGCCACAACAGCGATTTAGGCGGTTTTGCAACTGGTCGATGGGCGGTTTTGCAAGAACATCGACGATATATATAACGTGTTATTCATATATACATTATGATTTTCGATCTCAGTAGTATTTTTCATGATCTTTCCTTATGCGTTTGAAAATTTAAAAAACTTTGAAAACTAACAAATCGGTGGAAACTTTTTGAAAAATCTAAGATTTTCGCAAAACCTTATATTTTTTTTTAATTACTTGGTGAAAATATTAAGAACCGTAATCGTACGCAAAAGCGAACAGGAGTCAAAACACGTATTTACTTGAAATAAAATTTTAAGATAAGGAAAACTGATGGTTGAGAAAATCTAGTTTTTTATTATTTCAAAAAATTTTTGCCATTTTTTTACTTTTCAAAGGTTTTTAAATTTTCGAATTTGTAAAGAAAAAACATGAAAAATACTACTGAGATCAAGTAGTAGAAGGTTTATATGAATAACAAATGGCGCTACATTACCCAAAATACCGAGTCTTCTTACTTTTAGAAAAAAAAAAGTTTACGATTTCGAAGCATTTTAGCGGGCATCATTGGAAAAAGTTCTGTTTTTTATCTACACCTTTTCAAGTTTATAATGAGAAAATACAAATTGATAATGAGAAATGAAAATTCATATTGAGAAAATACAAATTGATAACGAGAAATGTAAGCTCATATTTAGAAAGTACATATTGATAATGAGAAACGTAAATTCATATTGAGAATATATAATCTGTTAACGAAAAACGTAAATTGATATTGGGAAAATACAAATTGATAATGAGAAATATAAATTTATATTGAGAAAGTACAAATGCATAATGAGAAATTTAAATTCATATTGAGTATATATAAATTGATAATGAGAAAACGTAAATTCATAATGAGAATGCAGTTTTACCCTTGGACAATTAAAAAGAAAAGTACAAAACCAGTTTAATGTAGAATTCAGCACCACAGCAGTGGCAAATTATCTCGAGGGCAATCTGTACAGTTGCAAAAAAGTCCATACGCAACCAATAACCATGAACTCGCAGGATAACAATTTAAAACGAGCCGAAAGTGGTAAACAAATACTAAGGAAGGATGAAACAAATTTTAATTTGTTTTGCCGTATGTCAAGTGGCCGATAAAAACAAACACGCCACTCTACAGCTCCCTGCTTCCAGAGGGCCAAACGTCCACTTTATTGATGCAACAACCACAACTGAAGGGTTACACATAAAAAGGCAAACGAGGGCGCTCACACACAGCGGGGGTGTAAATGCGTTGTCCAACTTTAATTTCGGGTTGTATATATTATAAATTTTTTTGGCAGTGTCCTTTGATGCTTGCTTTAATTCACCTAACATCGCGACATTAGCTCGCAGACTCCAGAGTAAAGTTCTTGTAGCTCTCCATTAATTTTTTATGTTCTCATTATCAATTTACATTTTCTGATTAGAAATATACGTTTTCTCATTATCAATCTATATATTCTCATTATGAACTTACATTCCTCATTATCAATTTATATATTCTAAATATGAATTTATATTTCCCATTATCAATTTTTATTTTCTCATTATGATTTTATATTTCTCATTATCAACATATATATTCTCAATATAAAGTTACATTTCTCATTATGAAGTTGTACTTTCTCAATATGAATTTACGCTTCTCATTATCAATTTGGGATTTCTCAATATGAATTTACATTTTCTCATTATAAACATGAAAAGGTGTAGTAATCACAAACAATTTTCAAGAAAATTAAAAATGGCCGCTATTTTGTTAGTTTTCAAAACTTTTCCAATTTTCAAGTACACTGAGGAAAAAAAACTTACAATAAAAAAAAAGTTCTAGATTTAAAAAATACGCATATGAAAGATTATCAACCCCCAATTCGTTTTAAAGTTGAGTATGTACGTTATAAAATATGTCGTTGTGAAGTGCACAGATGCTTTTTCGTTGTACGAAATTATTATTATTATGAAGAAAAAGAAATTTAATTTGCACACTCAGCTACAGCCATACATGTAAATGTGTTTTCAAATGTTGAGTTTGAATCAACATCATAGCGCGCGATTAGTGCATTTGTACAGATAAACATTTGTTATGTATGTGCAGGGATCGAATTTGCCTCATTTTAGCACCTCGCTCGCTCGTTAGTTTGCTCTGAGCTTGTGCAACTCACGAGGAACAGGCGAGGCTGTTTGCGAACGAACACTCGTTAAGTACGAGCGCTCGCGCTGAGAAGCCAGCGAGCGAGTAAGCAAACGAGGGAAGCGCAAGAGTAGAGCGGGTAGCAAACGAGGACCTCATTAGCTCTGCCTTCGTGTGGGCGTCGTTGTGAGCGAGGCACTAATTTGCAGCAGTAGACGAGCGAGGCGAGTAAACGAGCGAGGCAAATGAGGCCAGCAGATTAGACATGTATAGGATAACAATTGCATCAACTAAGAATTTCGAGTAAAGGATTGTATGCACACATGTAGATATGTATATTAGACTGCATCACTCCCCATACAAAAAAAAAATCGGTACTGTTATATTTTAAGACGTCCACCAAAATATTTCCGAAAAATATTAATATTTAAGCGAGCTGGACCGATTTGAAAATACCTCCAAAAATGGAGTTATTTATGAATAAAAATATTTTCTTAAAGATGTTTTTTGAAAAAATCCCCTCAAATGATAAAACGGTTTAAGCTCAAAAAATTTACATAAAAAAAAATAAAAAATGTTTGAACAGAATCGTAATAATGAGATTTTTGATGCTGTTTTTTAACTTTTTTCAAAGATTGGTATAAGAAAAACTTGAATAACTGAACTTTAACTCTTCCGATTTAGACTTGTGAGGTATCATTGGAAAGGTATTTTCTCAACCTTTTTATTTCTTTGCTAATAAGCTCATTCAAAGGATGAAAGAGAAAGGTAGGATGAACGACCATCATTCAAAGTTGAACTAAGATGTGTTGGTATTTGAAAAAAATGGTACACGAATGACTTTTTTTGGAACATAAATAAAAATAGTGGGAAAATAGTTTTGGCCCAGTTAGTTCAGTTTTTCGTAAATCAATCTTAGAAAAAAGTAAAAAAACAGCATCAAAAATCTCACTATTATGATTCCGTTGAAAAGATTTTTAAATATTTTTATGCAGATTTTTTAAGCCTAATCTCTTTTGTCATCTGAGGGGACTTTTTTCAAAAAGTTCTTTAAGAAACTATTTTTATTCATAAAAAACTCCATTTTTGGAAGTATTTTCAAATCGGTCCAGCTCGCCTAAATCTTAATATCTTTCCGAAATATTTTGGTGGACGTCTTAAAATTTAATAGATTTTGAAATCCCGGCGGAAAACCCGCAACTTTTTTTGGTGATGCAGATTTGCTTGCATTAATCCCGGGATCCCGAAAAATTTTAAATATCGAATTGATAGTAAGAATTTGTTTATGAATTTTGATGTGTGATTTTTGTAAAATGCCGTTTTGACTGCAGCTAACAAAAAGCTTGAAACTGTACTTTTAAATTGCAGTCTGCGCCTTTTTTGAAGAAGATTTCAATGAATTTACTCATAGCGTCGCTAATGTAAACGAAACAGAGAGTTTTAAGGAAAAGTTAGATAATCTTTTAGATCAATCTACTCGAAAACTTCCTCAAATCGAAAAACTTATAATTTGACCGACGTGCTGGTAAAAGAAGTTCAAATATTTTGTAATGGAGGAGATAGGGGTCATTATCTTCAAATGGATTATGTCTACCTTTTGACAGTTCAGCCTAAAAGTGTTGATGCCGAAATATGTTTTTCATCGGTAGGTTTTTTATGTAAAAACAGCAGGTCAAGCTTAGAAGACTCCGCTTTGAATGCTTTGCTGCTCTTACGAAAATATTTTAAGTGCAATAATAACAACACCGGCAAAAAAAGGGGTGTGTGTTTTTAACCAGACCCAACTACCAACATGTATTTCGACCCGCTGAATCCGACTCTGAGATCCGTTTGAATCGTACACCCTCAAAATTTCTAGTAAATTGCGAAAAAAATGGCAAAAAATTCTCCATTCGCCATTTCTTTATAGAGTAGAATAAACATGTTAAGAGAAATTGTTATCCCCGAGCGCACTTTTGCACAAGGGTATATTAACTTTGTTCACATAACGGTTGTTTGTAACAGCCAAAAGGAATCGAAATAGATATAGACAAATGTATACATAAATGCTCAGAATGAATAGAGAAGTCGATTAAGCCATGTCTGTCTGTCCGTCCGTCTGTCCGTCCGCCCGTGTACACGATAACTCGAGCAAAAATTGAGATATCTCAACGAAATTTGGTATGTAGGTTTCCATTTACCCAAGGTACGTTGGTATGAAAATGGGCGAAATCGGACTGTAACCACGCCCACTTCCCATATAACGGTAATTTTCAGAAATACGAAAACTGTGATATTTTAGTAACTACTGAAGATTATTCACTCCAAATTGATGTTTACAATAAATTTTACATAAAAAATAAGAATATTATAAATTTTTGGAAAATGGGCGTAGCCACGCCCACTTATGGTTACATGTGTATATCTTGGTAACCGCTGCACCAATTTCTTCCAAACTTGGCACAGCTGTTGGCCTTGGTACACCATATCAAATGGCTGAAAATTTTTAAAATCGGAAAATAACCACGGCCACATCCCAAATAACGGTAATTTAGAGAAATACAAAATCTTTGACAAATCAGTAAATATTAAAGCTAATTTATTCAAAATTGATGCTTGCAACAATTCTTTACCAAGAAATACGTTTATGGTAAAATTTTGGAAAATGGGCGTGGCACCGCCCACTTATGATCACATATAAGTATATCGGTAACCGTTCTACCAATTTGTACCAAACTCGGTATGGTTATTGTGCTTGCCACATAAAAGCAAAACGTAGAAAACTATTGAAATCGGACTAAAATTACGGCCGCTTTTCATATAACGGTAAATTTCAGAAATGCTTGAAACTTCAACATTTCGAAATTTAGGGACGCTAATTTACTCAAAATTGATACACCCCGGCTTACCATGTATCGGTAGCTCTCGGAAAGGTGAAAAACATATATTTAATACTTGCGCCGGGTATCTAATGTTCGGCTCCGCCCGAACTTAGACTTTCTTACTTGTTTTTGTATATTTTTGTTTTATGTTTTCTTTATTAATCGTTAATTTCAAAAGCACTTGGTATTTAAATTATTATTTGTGATGTATACGTTCCTCAATCTCATGGTTTTTTAAATACAATTAAAAAAAATGTTTTGCTTTAAAATTTGTCTGATTGAATAAATATATATCGCTAGCGTAGAGTGCAAAGTTGCTGAGTCCCAATTTAAAAATTGTACAGGAGAGGAAAAAACTTCGTATAGCCATTTTCTTCAAGTATTTCGCAAAGCTTTGAATACAACATTTTGCCTGTTTAAAGCAAAGCAAAACTCCATACGAATCAGAGGGATTCGATCTTTATTAAAAGATTTCGAACTTTTTTGGCTTTATCGATTTTTCGGAGCTTTTTTGACCTTAGCAAATTTTCCTTTCATTGAATATAAACGAGAAAACATAAAA
The DNA here is from genome assembly GCF_001687245.7 of Rhagoletis zephyria. Taxonomy (NCBI): domain Eukaryota; kingdom Metazoa; phylum Arthropoda; class Insecta; order Diptera; family Tephritidae; genus Rhagoletis; species Rhagoletis zephyria. The sequence goes on from NW_016157286.1 coordinate 342,745, forward strand.
CAAGGACCTTTACCCTTTTCGAAACGATGCAATATTAATTTATCTACTTAGCCACCTATATCAAAATCTGATTTTTCATTAAAAGTGAAGTTAGCCACTTTTCACTCTAAGCTAGCGATATATGAGTTTTACAATCAGATTATCGTAAATTTTAAATAGTTTTATTTCATGGTATGTTTAAATGCTTTCAGATATTGAATTTTCACTCATATTCATAAAATTTATGACTCAATTTGAATCCCGGGATTACATACGAAAAATATCCCGAAACCCCGGGAACCCCATTTGTCTGATAATTCGGCATCCCTAGTATGTATGTAGTATAATACAAACTACCATTTGGGGTGTTAAACAGTATTTGATAATTAAGGCTGGTCCACATAGAACTTTCGCGTTGACTTTGCAGTTGGCGTTGGCTTGACAGGACGCACGTTAAAAGTATGCGTTCTACAATGAAGCTTGGCAGAGACTACTTTGCATATCAATAATTGTATTAAAAATTATATTTTTTGCCCTCATTTGATTAAAAGGAAAAAAACATTTCATATAATTTTATTTATTTGCAACAGCTGGCGACCGACGCAGCGATCTTTCTGCTTTGTATTTGGCTTAGACTATGTTCAAACAGGCCAATTAGCTGAGGCAAATAAGCTTTAAATTGCGGAATTGAGTTTTGTGTTCACACATACGTCATCTGCGCAATTAGCGACACGAAATCAGCTGCAGGATTACCTACAGTGATGGAAAAGTTTGTACAATCGTAACTTTATTTAGTTTGAAAGTGCATACGGTACAAACACACAATTTTAGGTACATTTGGAACGTAGCCAAACAACTTCTCACGAAATCAGTTCTTATTTTTATTGACTTTTCAATGCATTTTCTGTTGCTGGCAACTGGTCTAATACCTTCCCTCCTTTGTGAAGGGGCATACAAATGATACAAAAAGGTGGTCAAAGTAACGCAACTGTAGTTGATTTCGCCAGATAGACGGAAAATATTTATTTTGAAACGTCAGATCGGAGCGATGGGAGGAAGTAATTCACTTTTTCTACAACATAGTTTTGTCTCGCGATGCTCGAAGAGATTATTTTCATAGCCAAAATTTGTTTAATGTAAGTACAGAAGTTGATGTGGTATCGATGGGTATTTTTATCCTCCTATCTTCTCTATATAGAAATACATATTTACTTTTTAGGTACATCTATCTATCTAAAGCTTTCCGTAAATTAGATACAATTTTATAATTAAATTTTCCATCCTTTATGGAATATCAGCTGTAAAAGAGGGACAGAAACAAACAGCTGATTGCTCTTTGTTCAATAAACCTAACTCCAAGTCAAAATTAAACATACCTAGCAGGGTTGCATACAGAATCTGACACAAATTAATTGCCAATTAATAATTAATTGTCAATTAATAATTTGAATTTTTGTATGATACATTAGGTAACAATTAAGGCTTAAATTGGTGAAAAGGTTCTTAATTGCCAATTAGGTGCCTGTTTGAACATAGTCTTAGCGTTGCCAAATTTTGGCTATGTGGACGGCTGCTTTGAAATTCAACGCCAACGTTACGGCAAAGTTGCATATGAACCGGCCCCAACAGGCCACAAATAAATTTTTTCACCAAGGTATTATATTTCATTCAGGTATACAGCATAACTGCTACAAGTAGCAAACTATTTTGGGGGTGTTAACAAGTGCTTACTTGTTTTTTGTTTCTGCGGCGCAAACGATTATAATATCTTCGTTACTTACTTTTCTCTGTAAAGACAAAATACATGCATATGTACATACATAAATAAATACATACTTATATAAATATGCATGTTATGTATGTACATACATATGTATGTATATAACTCTAAAAAATATTTCATTCCATAATATATGCTTATGTATGTAATAAATTTTATTTGTTGCTTTAAATGCTGCCCTAATATAATATTCACATATTTATATGCATATGTACCAGAGCTGTGTAAGTGTGAAATCATTTTCAATTTTAAATCAACAATTTTTTTCCATTCAGTTTTCATTACTTATTCCTCGCTTAAGATTGAGGTTTATAGTTTTTAAATTTTCCATTCACTCAAAGCAGTGATGAATTCACACATCAACATATTCATAGCAAGATTGAAAAAACCAATGCCAAATCAAAAAAAGTTTAACACTGAATGAGTATTGAAAAGGCTGCAATATTTTATGTGTGTGCATTCTTTAATTGAGTACCAATCATTCAATATAATTAGTTCAAGGACATCCTGGTAAACGAGTTTTTGATAAAAAGCCAGATTTTTGACAATTGCTCAATTGTAAAAATTCGAAGCGGTGTTACCCAATTTAAGTTTTTTGGAAAAGGGGATTTTATATCATAAATTTGGGATTATATATAAAACAGTTGTATTAAAATTTACATTTTAAAAATAATTCATATCTTATCTTGAAAATGTTTAAATTTTACAATAAATTCGATAACTACTTCGTAAAAACTTTACATTTAGGTTAATAAACTTTTAGTGAAAATATTTTGAAATCTTAGTGTCTTTAATAAAAAAAAAAAACAGCTCATCAAAAAAATTTAATCGCCGTTCAGCGTCGGCGTAAGACTGTAGGTCCCTCCCATTTACATATGTGACAACAAAGGTGCACGCTACAAATGGTAGGAGAAGCTCGGCCGAAGACTAACATATGCAGGTGTAAGCGCCAATTTATTATTATTAAGTGCAATTTACAAAAACCGGCGTTGATTTTTGAAATTGTATTGCTAACCGTCTCCCGCATTTTATTTCATAAGGAATTCATGCTTATATGGAAAAAGGTGCAAAAATCCGTCACAGAAAAAATTCTCAAAAATCAACGAAATTTTTCAGCCGGGCACTTCATTGCACTAAAATTGCATGAGCTTTAAGACTACAAATCCAAAAATGTTGTAAAGATTCAGATTAAAAAGTTGAAATTTTGATGAAAATTTGTTGAATAAAGTTTAAATCTGTGTCTATATGGGTTGGTTAAAGCGTGGACGGTATTTTTATTGAAACAATAACAAAAAAATTAAGCCCGAAAAACATTACGATTATTAAAAAAAACAACACGTGGTCATTTGTTTGAGTCACTGTATGTACATATATATCGAGCCCTAACCGCCAAAGTAACGTAAGCGCCATTTTTTCCAAAATTTTCTTTTCGATGCAGAAATACATCTAGATGCCCGAGGAATATTTCTGCATCAAAAATAAAATTTTGAAGAAAATGTCGCTTACGTTATTTTGGCGGTTAGGGCTCCATATGGTCATATCGTCATTTAAAGTACAAAGAAAAAATAAATAAAAATAAAATAAAATAAAAATTTGCACATTAGCATAATACATTTGAGTGGTCTATACAACTGCATACCGTCACTACACACGAATAAAGGCGCGCTGGTGTTTTGACGGCGAAAAAAAGACGCGTAAAAAAATCTTACGAAAATAGACGCATAAGCAAGGCGAATTAATATAAGGTGTTAGCAGGAGTACAAAAACAAAAATTTACATGTATTTTGTTTTTGCTTTGGCGGCATAAACTGTCAAAATCTGTAAGAGTGTGTGTAGAAATTCAAACAAAGGTTTTCAATTTGATATCAGAAGCCGTGCGGCGAAACACATACACAAAATCAGCTGAGCTAGTAACACCACCTTATATTAATTCGCCTTGCGCATAAGGAAAACTTCGGCGAAGAAAGACGAGAAACCTAGTCAACGGCGAAGAAAGACGCGTAAACATAGATTTATACCTGGCCAAGGACTGTCACTTCAGCATCATTCCCTAAAAACTCTTTGAGGAATATACATACTGTTACACCTGCAAACATAATCGACCGCGAAAATGAGTTTACGGGTCTTACTTCGCCGTCAAGCATTTTAACGCGTCTTTCTTGGCCGTTAACTATAGAGCGTGTGAGACGTGGCAATATATTTCGATGCAATAAATTTCGGAAAGGCTGTCAGATTGAGAAATCAGTTGCATGAGCAATCACACCTTGCATGGAAAGTGTCTTTCGAATGAGGTTTTTATTTCCGAAAGGCGAATTGCAGGAAAATTTTCTGAAATCGCTTTTTGGCTGTTCACACAACGAATGATTTTCTGGCAATCTTTCTCGATACTAAAATGCAACGATGGGAGGTGGGGTTGTCGTTTGTTTGCTATTTCTCTTGTAAAAGCGAGAACCAAAACCACAAAATATAGGTTATAATTAACATATTTGCCGTTTGAACAATATTTTAACGATTAAGTATATTAAGCAAAATAATATATTTCAGGCATTTTTGATATTTAATTCAACAATATTTCTTATCATTTTACACAAATTCATGATCAGTGCCACACGTCAACACTCGATTAGTTTGACAGCACTTGCCGAAGAAATAAAAATTGCTGGTGCAGCACGAGCAAGTTGAAATATATTTCCGAAATCGATTTTCGCTCTTGCAGTTGCAGTCACATCTTGCAACTTTTATTTCTGAAACTGAAAGTGACAGAAAGATCTTTCTGGCTGTTCACACATCGAAATAAAATTTCTCTTTCTCAGTTTGACAGCGAATTGTGTGCGAAAGACGGAAATATTGCCTCGTCTGACAGTCTCTATCAGTGATTGGCATGCGGTGCCTTTTTCGAGACTTCAAGTATACTCGCAAACAATGCGGTGTAAGTATGTCCGCCACCGCAAGCAATGCGATATTTGTGTGCATCGCATTTTTTGGCGCGTTCGTGTTTGCGGTGACTTGTATGACCAAAGCGTTGTTACTGCATAGTATGGCACCGCATTTTCATGTCGACTTCGGCTATGCGGTGGTATGAGCGGTCGTTTAAACATCGCAAACATCGCATTATTTCCGGATATGCTTGGCTGAATGCGGTGCACCGCATTATACGAGCATATGTAGGTATCTGTGCAGCGCATTTTATCGCTACAGTTGCCTACAGAGTTTGTATGTATGCATGTTACAAAAAACTTAATAAATATGAACATTTAGTCAAATTTAAATACACAGAATATGTAATATGTATCTTCTTTTAATTCAATTCACATTCATTTACACCACATAACATAGATATTCATACATATTACACAGTTTCAATTGCAAGTACTTATAATGTTTTACAATTTATTTCATTAATTTAACCCTCTAGTAGGCCAATTTTTGTATGAGTTGAAAAATTCAGGAATGGGTGATTTTAGCACGAGAAATCCAAAAATGATGTCCATTTCGATCTGTGACAGTCACTTTTTCCTACAGGGGAGAAAAACCAAGACCGTCTGGAGACGGGCTCGCCGATATACTTTGACGTATTTTCAGCTTTCTCTTACAGAATGTTGACCTACGAACCGGCAATCCCGTCTGCAGACGGTCAAAAATGCAAACTGGGTTTTTATATGTCAGCAAGCCAGTCTGTAGACGGTCTGTGTTCGAAGCAATTTTCTCAATTTCGAATGGTGACATAATTATAAAACTTATATCAAAATACTGTGCTTTTAACTACGAAACCCACTCAATTATTTTGTATCAAAAAATGTTTCAAAAGAAAAATTTTCTTTAATTACGAAATTACTTAATAGCAAGAAATAATTAATTTTAACCGAGTCTTTCACAACCTGTGATTCAACTGCCGATTAAAATAAAACGGATTGACATAACGGATTAAAATTTACATCGTCGTAAAGGTACGCTTTTTTTTGTAGAGATCGTGCTTTTCGAATATAGAAAACAATTTTTATAGGTGCACTACATACGTGTTTAGTTAACGACCGTCTGGAGGCGGTTCAGCCTACTAGAGGGTTAATCTGATTTCGTATATAGTGTCGGAAAATTTGGTTTTGTTTGTTTAACGCTTGTTAGTTTTATATAAAAGTATATTGGAGCTCATTATCAAACAAAAATAATATAATATAAAAATTAGAAAAATTCTGCCAAAACTTTTTAGGCAAAAAAAACTATATCTACATAATAACATGCGTTTGGTGTTACGAGATATTTTATGAATATGTGCAGTGTGGGAAAAATAAATATGTTTGCCACGTCTTANTGATAGATCAGGCAGTAAGTCATTAACATCAACGTTTTCGCCATATTTTGCACCAATTTTAATAAAACATTTCGCAAGCTTAAGAAAGCCTGACCCATTAATAACTGAAAATGGGCGGCAATCTTCAACGATCCATGCTGTAAATGTGTCGATAGCTTTTTGCTTATCGTCTGCTGTGACAGTTCTTAAAACTTGTGGCTGTTTAAGGGCTTGACAACATTTGTGCCGACACAAATTAGATGTTTGATTACCTGCGTATTTAAGCAACTTACAGCATGTACGGCAGTATACTAACCCTTCCACAACAGCTCCATCTTCTTTAAAGATTTCGGACAGTATGTTCCAGACGAAACTTCTGCCCTTGTGTCGATGTGACAAGGTGAAAGTGCCGTTAGCAATCTGCTCAGCAACAAAAGCTTGATTATCAGACATTTTCTTTAATCTATTGAAAAATGTAAACTTAAATAAATTTATGATATTTACATTCAATTCTGTACAAAAATAAAGGAAGAAACGATAATATATTCTATTGGAAAATAGCAAGCATAATTATGAGCATTTTCTTCCTACATACATTAAAAATCAAGAAAAAGAATACTAACAATATTCAGTAAACTTCTTTAATATTTATCTATGAACGACTAAAAATGTGTGCTTTATTTAATATGTACGTACGTCTTTGACCACTTGCAAATCAACAATGTTACGAATGCAGACCACCGCCAGCTCACGAACTGTACTACTCACTTCGTTCTTAATAAATGCTATAGCGGCATAATTTCAGATACATGCATATACTCGTATAATGCGGTGCACCGCATTCAAACAAGCATATCCGCAAGTAATGCGATGTTTGCGTTGTTTAAACGACCGCTCATACCAGCGCATAACCGAAGGCGACATGAAAATGCGGTGCCACACTATGCAGTAACGACGCTTTGATCGAGCACAAAACACTCAAACACGACATCATTTGAGCTTGCGGTGATTGCGGTGGCGGTAGATTTCGTTACTAAGTATTATTGAGTTTGAGTGGTACAGTAAATAAATGTCGTTGCGGTGTATTCGAAAATGCGATACACCGCAACTGATCTCTGGTCTCTATGTTAGGAGTCTTTCTTCGCAGGAGTTTTTTTCATGCGTCTTCTTTCGCGGTCAACTTTTGAGCTCGCGCCTTTATTCGTGTCTAGTGACAATACATACTCGAATTTTTTAGAAATTCTGATTAAAGTTTTTAGTTTTGATGAAACTTTGCAAAATTATCATAAATCTCGCACAAAGCTTGAAGCTTGCATTTACATATATGGCGTTTGTGATAATATAATAATATAAAATTTTCTAAAAATATTTAACATTAAAAACATTGCGAATATTGAAAAAAATAAAAACCGCGCTCTCAATTTTGTGAGTAAGGGTATGTTCAGATAATCTTGTTTAAATGAAAAACAGCGACGTTAAGAAACAATGTCTTTTATTTACGTAGTGTAAGCGGTAGGAGTTAAAGCAGAAAATTTCGAAGATCTCTTCATCTCCTCATCAGACTGCTTTTTTCTAGACAGCAACAGTGAGACCGAATCAATTTATACATTTCTTAAAAAAAGCAGTAATAAAACAACGAAATATTTGAAGACGAAAGTAAGTATTTCTGCCACCAACTGGAGGAGAAGCTCGGCCAAACACTTAGCAAAAGTGTCAACGCCAAAATATTATTATTATAAATAAATTTAATTTTAAACAGGTCGCAACCCACTTCGAACACCTCAAAAGTATTCCCAATATTATTTAGTTGTGAACCCGTATGGGCCCGAAATAACCATTTTTTACCAGAATTCCAGATTTTACCGGAAATCGTACTCAGTTTTCTGGCAACTGAGAGGACAAATAAGAGAGTAAGTAAGGTAAGAGAGTTAGTAAGGAGTAGGTAAGGTCTTTGTCAGAAGCTACCAGTTTTAGTCCGAAGATTTTTTGGTGGTATATTCTGGTAAATGTGTCAAAAGATCATATGTAGTGTGTTTGACAACAAAATTGTAAACAAAAGAGAAGTGCACTCTGCTAATGCATGTCGAAAAGTAATATGTACATAATTACTTGTTTGAGTGGATGCTAATGAATTTTGGTTAAGTTACAAAACGCCTAAAAATATATTAGCCATTATTTTAGGTTTAAAAGCTTTAAGCATTTAACACTCTACCACGCGTAACACGGCTTGTGAATCCCCTATTTGTGTTTGACCATTTAACTATATCGTTGTTTATTTGGGTAAAATTAAAATATATTTTACTGCTCAATATTGGAGTTTGTGTGAAACAAAAATTAATAATTTATTGTAAGTTTGCAAATGAGAACTACAATTATAAACTTATTGAGCATCTCTCTTTCGAAAACAAAAGAAATTTTGCTTGTTCGAGTTTCGAATCTAATACTACGTTCAAATTGACGAGCTAAACATGTTAAATGGGCTTGAACCAATTAAATGAACAAAACATGTTCATAAACAAGTTAAATCGCACGCAATTGTTGTTGGAAAATTTAACCAGTTAAATCATTTAACTCGTTTGAAAACCAGTTCTGCGTAGATTTATATCAGAAAGCTTTCTGCTCTGACCAATCAGAAAGACCCAAAAACTTTCATTTGACACGCCAACGTTCAAAAAATTTATATTCTGAAAAATATTAAAAATTAAAAATTATCAAAAAATATCAAAAGCGGTAAGTAGTTATTTCCCATCAGATCTCGTCGTACGCAGAGATAAATAGGGCATACGAACTAAACATTTTGAAGTATCTAAATAATCCGTATGCATTAATATCATGAAGCAGACATTCGCATAAAACAAATTGAAACACAAAAACTTGATTTTGAATATGTTTTTAGAATCTTTATTGGTAATCAAACAACCGTCAAAGTTAACTCCAAATGTTTAATGTGGACGATTGTGTTTTCCAAAAAGNCGCCTAAAAATATATTAGCCATTATTTTAGGTTTAAAAGCTTTAAGCATTTAACACTCTACCACGCGTAACACGGCTTGTGAATCCCCTATTTGTGTTTGACCATTTAACTATATCGTTGTTTATTTGGGTAAAATTAAAATATATTTTACTGCTCAATATTGGAGTTTGTGTGAAACAAAAATTAATAATTTATTGTAAGTTTGCAAATGAGAACTACAATTATAAACTTATTGAGCATCTCTCTTTCGAAAACAAAAGAAATTTTGCTTGTTCGAGTTTCGAATCTAATACTACGTTCAAATTGACGAGCTAAACATGTTAAATGGGCTTGAACCAATTAAATGAACAAAACATGTTCATAAACAAGTTAAATCGCACGCAATTGTTGTTGGAAAATTTAACCAGTTAAATCATTTAACTCGTTTGAAAACCAGTTCTGCGTAGATTTATATCAGAAAGCTTTCTGCTCTGACCAATCAGAAAGACCCAAAAACTTTCATTTGACACGCCAACGTTCAAAAAATTTATATTCTGAAAAATATTAAAAATTAAAAATTATCAAAAAATATCAAAAGCGGTAAGTAGTTATTTCCCATCAGATCTCGTCGTACGCAGAGATAAATAGGGCATACGAACTAAACATTTTGAAGTATCTAAATAATCCGTATGCATTAATATCATGAAGCAGACATTCGCATAAAACAAATTGAAACACAAAAACTTGATTTTGAATATGTTTTTAGAATCTTTATTGGTAATCAAACAACCGTCAAAGTTAACTCCAAATGTTTAATGTGGACGATTGTGTTTTCCAAAAAGCTCTTTTTCATTTAACAAGTCAAATGAGGCCAATTTCAACGTAATATAAGAAGAAAATGTTTTTAAACAAACAAAAAGTTAATAATAAAATTTGAAGGATTTTAGATATTGGGTATGGTAGCATGATATGTCACCATCTGCTTAATTGTCAGGTTGTTGATATGGCGACGAAAAGGTGGCAATGGAACTATCTCCTTTTTGTATCATGGAAACACATAGCTACAGATTTCATACTTACAGTGGGATAAACTTCAAACCTCTAATATAAATTAGTTAAATTTAGTTATTATTTTTTATCAATTTTAATTTTTCGTTTGGAATAATTTTCATGAATTAATCTATTAAGAGATCTTTTTTTGGAAAATTATCGTACATCCGATATCCATTAAAATTTTGACAACCGCACTTTTTGGGAAAAGAAGTTGAAGATACAAGTTTATGTGCAAAAAATTAATTAAACACTAAAGCCTCCTAATATTTATGTAAATTATAATAGAAAAATTTTTGTTTCATAACCCAGACTTTATGAACAGCCTACTCTATAAGTAACAGTAGAAATTCCGAATTAGTAAGTTCGGTCAAGACGTCGTTCAAAAGTTTTGAAGAAAATCAATTTTTTCTTTTGTGAAAATTTGGTACTATCTTATACGAGCATTGTTGGCGAAATGTTAATCTGATGAATGATTATAAATTAAACAATAAATAGTTAATCGCGATTAATGATTAAAATTAATTATGCGATCGCAGTGATATAGTGGTTGGAAGTATGCACTACCATTCCGCAGGGAGAGGGTTCGAGCCCAGTTTCGGCGCATAAAAAAAGAAAAAGTTTTTTCTAATAGCAGTCGCCCCCCGGCAGGAGTCGGCGTAAAACTGTAGGTCAATTCCCCTTTGTGTAACGACATCAAGGCGCATGCCAGAAATCGGAGGAGAACCTCGGAAAAAGCGCCAATCTATAATTATCATTAATCGTCAATACAATTTTAAATTACATAAACCCAGTTACAGCACTTTTTTGTATTCGACGCTTCCAGAAACACGTAATATAAATAAAAGCAGTTTTGATTAATATTACATAAACTGGAAACTGTTAAAAATCTGTGTTCATATGGAATAGTAGCTTATGTCGAAAAGCTGGCATTAGTATAATGCGGCATTCGCAGCATACGTCCTTTAATCTGTATAGAATAGTTGGTGACAATTTCTAAACTGGTGAGTATCATTGGTCCACTTTCCGTTTAGTCACCGTTAAGCAAAGACCGCAATGGTTCTGATGGTTGATTTATACGGGAGTAATTTGAGTTTGATCCCTCGTGCCTCCGAATTGGCGATTTTTGGCAATAACTCGGCTCCAGCGCCACCTTGCGCATCTTTTTTTACAAGAGTATTACCCTTATAGTTATCAATACATATATACATATCTCCAATATGAGTTAAATCGGATCACAAATAGGATTTTGAGTAATAACTCTACTCCAGCGCCGCCTGGCGTTTTAAGTTGTGAACTTACAACTATACAGGGACCTACTCAAACACATAAAAAATGTCATTAAAATCGTTTCGGTCGTTTAGGAGCAGTCCACCCGCCAAAATTAGTCTTTTACATACTGACACTCTTCGTCATTTTTGCCCATACCAAAAAAAAAAACTATCACGCATTCGTTATACGGAGAAAATGCGCAACATCATCAGCGAAAAAAATTCTCAAAAATCAACGGTAACTTACAGCCATTTAAAACTTGGACTTTATGATACTGAAATTGAGTGAACTACAAACTGCATACCCAAAATTTGGTGCCGTTTGATGCAAAATGAACTATATTTGTATAAAAAATTAACAAAAAATTTATTATGAAACAGAAAAAAACACTGTATTCTGGGAGTATACATAAATTAGCAGATAGATAAAAGTTTCAATATGTTTGGAAAGCACCACGCCCCCTTTTCCAGTAGCCCCAAAATCTCTATACCAATTTCCAGAAGACTACCGCAAATATTTCCAGAGATATACGCTATGAAAAATTCGATATGTATGGGTGATGCCACTCTCCCTTAATATATCGAAAGTCTGCAGTAGGTGTCAAAATTTCGGTACAGCCGTTCACGACATCGCCTCTTATAAAAAGAAGGAGCTTCTCTTTATATAATTAGTGTCGGTAACATAGGGCAACACCGATTTTAATGCGGCAAAACTGTTTTTGATAGACTTTTTTGTGCTTCTTGCGAATAATGTGCTTACTACGTAAGTATAAAGTTTCCATCAGCTCCAGATTTTGAGAAAAACGTGGTGAAAGTGTCAAAAAATCGCGTCTTTTGCAATATTTGAGAAGCTCTAGCAAGGAAACAAAAGGTGATAGAACCATCCACTTAGGCTCAAATTAAAGCTAGAATTACAGAAAATACTATTCCTGCACCTTGCCCTGATGGTCAACCATACTCATTTACTTTTTATCGCCCAACAATAAACAAAATACTGGAAAATTATGCAATTGAAAAAGAATTGTAAAAATCATAGTTAGCTGTCCAACAAATGACTATAGGTGACCTTAGGGTCAAGATGCAGGAATGATATTTTCAGGGATTGAAGTCAGAAGTCCAAGCCCTAATTTAAGCCTAAGGAGGGCTCTAACACCTTTTTCTTAATCGCGGTAGGTACTCAAACTTCCCAAAATCAGTTTTTCCTGTTCATCAAATGACTATAAGTGACCATCAAGCAAAGGTGCAGGAATTTGCAGGGATAGTAGGCGAGATTTTTTGCTTTATTCTAAGCCTAAGTGGGAGGCTCTAAATACCACCCTTTGTTTCTTTGCTAGAACTTCTGAAATATTGCAAAAAACGCGATTTTTGGACACTTTGAGCTCGTTTTTCTTAAAACCTTGAGCTGATGGAAACTTTATGCTTACGTCAAAAATAGCGTTAACATTTGGGGCATTATTTTTTTTCTATTCTTGTTGGCCTGTGTAACAAATATTGTTAAATAGCCAATACCCGCATGTTTGCGGCACCTTCAAACACCTTTCGAACTGTAAAACAATGACTCAATTCTATTCTACGCGTATCTATAAAACGGGTATCGAATTTAAAGCAAATCGAACCATAAATAAGCTTTTTTAGAATAGATCGGTCCCTTTTCCACCTATCAGAAGAAGTATCCTATATGTTAGTCCTGGAAATAAGCTACCTACATGCCAAAATTCAAACAAGTCGCACCATAAATAAGATTTTTTCCAATAGATCGGTATCTGGTCCATCTATCAGAAAAAAAGCCTATATGTTAATCCAGACAATAAGCTACCTACGTGCCATAAATGAGACTTTTTCGAATAGATCGGTCCCTGACCCACTTAACTGAAAACTATATCCTATATGCTAATCTAGGCAAAACGTGCCAAATTCCTTTTTTTAGCGTAGCTCGACCCTGTGCCACCTATCGGAAAAATTAAATCTTTGTGCACTCCCCCTTCTAAACACCTTTCCAAAAAAGCAGCAACGATTTCAATCAGTTATGAAACATAGGAGAAAATTGTTCCCAACTGATTCATGCTCACAATGAATTTCACAATTACCCGAAATTTTCCAAGCTTCACAACGAATTTTCCACCATTATATCGTCCAAAATCATCAAATTATGCGATAAAACGCAAAATTTCGTTGATAAAAATCAAATTTTTCGCGTTCTTCCGGATTTTTCCGAGTTTTCCACTTAGAATTTTATATTTTTCAATTCGAAAGCCATTCCGAAGTAATTGCACAAAAAATTCCATATAAAAAAATCAATTTTGGATTTTTCCAATTTACCGACTTCCCTGGAAGGTTTTCCCAAAATTTTCTTTCGTAAAAACCATCTCCATATACAGGGTGTGGGGGTGAGCTCTCTGATAAACAGAAAATTTTCAGGTAAAAGTGTTACCGTTTTTGAAATATTTACATTTTTTTGAATTAAAAAAAAAAATCGTGCCTTTCCATGTATTTTCTTTAACTGCATCTACAAACAAGGCTATACTTAGTAAATTTTTAATGTAAAATACTTTCAGATAGTTACTTCTCCATACTAAAATGCAATGTAGTTAAAATATATTAAGGAACCATTATAAAATTAGGGACTATATCGGGATTTTTAACTTTTTGATATTTTCTTCCCCAACTTTGACTATCTCTGGTGAAAAAAATGTACTGAGCTATAACTTTACATTACATAAAAAAATTGCTCAAGTTATAGCCGCTTTCGTGGGTAAAGGACTGAGACAAGCTAGAATGTATTTAATAGATTGAAATTTAAGTTGGTTTTGTTACCGACCAATGACATGCTAAATAGTACAAAGGTACATTATTACATGCTCCTGACATTATTTTATGTTACTTACCGGGATTCGGACTAGAGTCAATAACAAGGGCTATATCTGTCAATATTTTTTGTGAAGGATCGGTTCACGTGAAATAAAACATACATGAGTTGTTTGCAGAAAAATTTATTCATTTNCCCGAAATTTTCCAAGCTTCACAACGAATTTTCCACCATTATATCGTCCAAAATCATCAAATTATGCGATAAAACGCAAAATTTCGTTGATAAAAATCAAATTTTTCGCGTTCTTCCGGATTTTTCCGAGTTTTCCACTTAGAATTTTATATTTTTCAATTCGAAAGCCATTCCGAAGTAATTGCACAAAAAATTCCATATAAAAAAATCAATTTTGGATTTTTCCAATTTACCGACTTCCCTGGAAGGTTTTCCCAAAATTTTCTTTCGTAAAAACCATCTCCATATACAGGGTGTGGGGGTGAGCTCTCTGATAAACAGAAAATTTTCAGGTAAAAGTGTTACCGTTTTTGAAATATTTACATTTTTTTGAATTAAAAAAAAAAATCGTGCCTTTCCATGTATTTTCTTTAACTGCATCTACAAACAAGGCTATACTTAGTAAATTTTTAATGTAAAATACTTTCAGATAGTTACTTCTCCATACTAAAATGCAATGTAGTTAAAATATATTAAGGAACCATTATAAAATTAGGGACTATATCGGGATTTTTAACTTTTTGATATTTTCTTCCCCAACTTTGACTATCTCTGGTGAAAAAAATGTACTGAGCTATAACTTTACATTACATAAAAAAATTGCTCAAGTTATAGCCGCTTTCGTGGGTAAAGGACTGAGACAAGCTAGAATGTATTTAATAGATTGAAATTTAAGTTGGTTTTGTTACCGACCAATGACATGCTAAATAGTACAAAGGTACATTATTACATGCTCCTGACATTATTTTATGTTACTTACCGGGATTCGGACTAGAGTCAATAACAAGGGCTATATCTGTCAATATTTTTTGTGAAGGATCGGTTCACGTGAAATAAAACATACATGAGTTGTTTGCAGAAAAATTTATTCATTTATTGATAAAATATGCTCAAATTGGCGACCTTCTACTCTAATACAAGCTCGGCACCTTTTAAGAAAATACGCTTATAGAGATCTTAAACTCATTTGGGCTATCTCAGCAGCAGCAGGTCTGGCGATCGAGCAGGCCACGTGATTGGCCCGTATCGTCCAATCCATCGGCGAGGATAAGTTTCGTCTAAATGAGCTCTTACTTCACGCCCGTAGTGAGCAGGGCATCCGTCATTTTACTGTCATAGTCTTCGCCGCAGGTTCAAGGGTACATCTTCTAAAAGAGTTGGAAGCCGTTCCTAAAGGAACTCTAAATAACTGTGAGAGCTGGCGGCAGTTCCACAGGTCCCAATATCTGAAAATTAAAAATACCGCACCATAAATTTATTTTGTACCGGTACTGCGAACGATCTTCTCTCATTTCGTGAGGATTGTCTATCTGCCAACTGTGAAGGTTATGTAAATTAAAATAGCCATCACGTTTGCATGATAATTCATCGCTCGAAATTATTTTATTAAAAAAGTTGGGGTCTGATTCATGCATTCGCAACATTTCACGGCAAAATCTAACCCTCGACAGGTAATCTCTTTCCTGTAGAGCCTGAACACGTTGAATGTGGTAGGGATGAAATCGATGGTCTTTTAAAGCTTTGTGAACTATAGTTTTTGGTATTGCAGTCCGTCTTTCCGTCATTCTCCCTGAAGTCGATGGACCTAGTTCCACTTCCTCTAACACAACTTTAACATCTACCGTTGCAGGACGTCCTGCCTCGCCGCCACGCCTTCCAGGTATGCGACCTTAAAAAAGTTAAAAATGATAGTTAAAAGAAAAATGGCTTCAAACAAGAAAGGTGTAAAAATTACTTACCTCCAGATATTTCTCTATGAGTGCGGGGGAATACTTTACGACCCGGATGCCGACGTTTTGGGTATCGCTCTGCATAGAGTATTTGAGCAGCTCTGGCATTACAGCAAGCTTCACCGTAAATTAGGTGAATATCCGCATATTCATGCGACGTATACTGCGTGTTCTCTGTCATAGTATTAATAACACAATGTTCGAAGGGTCCAATTTCACAAAATCCACTTTCACTAATTCCGGTAAGTAACANAAGGTGTAAAAATTACTTACCTCCAGATATTTCTCTATGAGTGCGGGGGAATACTTTACGACCCGGATGCCGACGTTTTGGGTATCGCTCTGCATAGAGTATTTGAGCAGCTCTGGCATTACAGCAAGCTTCACCGTAAATTAGGTGAATATCCGCATATTCATGCGACGCAGTATACGTGTTCTCTGTCATAGTATTGTTACGATTATCCTTGAATCCTCGTCCGGATTTCCCAAACCTCTCGGTTCGTATCGCTGGATTGTTAAATAAATGCAATCGATGACCAAATTGTAGTACAATTAACTTTATTGTACAACAAACAATTTACAATACTTGCTAATACAGTAAAAACACTTTACAATACTTGTTAAAGCAATAACAACGCTTTACTACTTGTTAACACAATTAAACTTATAGCTTGCTTATTCGCAACTCAATTCTCCGCTCACTTTACTTGTAGCTTGCTGACTTGTAACT